>NC_031498.1:3881525-3916147 GCF_000237925.1 Schistosoma mansoni
ATAACTCGCGAGGCACGCGGCACGCCCCCCCCACACCTACTTTACACACTTTTTTTTAATGGGGGGTCAAACTTCAATTTGTTCATGATCTCAATAGAAATCATAATAATTTTCACAAACTAATATCGATAATATCGAACGATTTTCAGGTGACATGGAGAGAAAACTAGTGTTTACTCCTAATTTCATTTTTATTTAAATAATTACAAAAATTTGATTTTTTTTTGTTATTCATCAGTTGAAGATTTATAGTAAATCAATAGGGACTTAAAAACTTAAGAGCTCCCTACAGTTTACATTTAAAATCCCATACCATATCAAATAAACAATGTTCATATCTTCTGATGAGTGTGATAACATTGAACTACTTAAATAAAGTTCAGTGGTTTGCATTCTTTATTTTATATCATTTCAAGACATGGTGCGATAATCGTATTGGTTTCATTTCCGTGTGACATACTAGCTGCAAACTATTAAGGATCGTCAAATGATGGGTGAATATACGCTCAATCAGCTTGATATTCTATTGATGATCAACATGTAATATTTCATAAAGAAAAGTATCTCTAGACTGGACCAGTTTTTAAAAACAAAGTGTTGTCAACAGTGGAATTCATGCAGAGTATTTCATTCCATTTAGGATTTATCAAGTGGATGTACTTGAATCTTAGGGTTGATGTTCACTTTGGGATCTGAAAGCATATCAAGGATTCCACTTGTAGCTACTATCCGTATATACTATAAAAAGATCGCGGCATATTGGCTATATTCAGACAATTCGAACAGGTGAATATATGCCAACCAAGACTGATCAAATTAAGTCAAAATATTAACAACCTGATAATATAAAACGGTTATAACTCAAAACAGTCTCCATAAACTAAAAGAGTAAATGAAATAAGACTGTAAATGGAGTTTCAATCTCACATTTCATACAAAATTCCACAATACAAGAACTGTGATAAGTTAGGTAAGAGGTAATAGAAATGAAATAATTGTCAAGTAAATTTTTCATATACATAAAAGAATTAATTAATCTATCAACTCCCATATGTGTTCATTTAAAAGCTAACTTACATGACTAACAGATATGATAATAGAAATGATACTATAATGATTAAGAAGTTATAGCTATCCAACTTGGCGGCCTGCCTGAACATCTGGGCTAGCTGTTCCTGTCATTTAGATATTTCAACAAGTTATCTATTTTTGTTTTAATATAACATTTTGGCTATTAATCGCATAACCTATTCAAGTGCGTATCTCAAAAGTGTACGACCTTTAGCTGTACAAGTTACAAAAGGCCTAATCAGAGATATTGTGATTTCTGGCAATATTCAACGAAAAGAATGCACATTATTCAGATGTCCGTTGACTGGACTGCTAACATGTAACTGGTGATCACTCAATATTTATCGTCAGGACCAACGAAGAAGTAAGAAGTGGAAACTTGTTGAAATAATTTAGGCTGAGTAATCATTATTTCTATTAAATTATTGCTATTCTTTTTAATACGATTCTTTAGTTTAATCATTATTTAATGTAATTTTGGTCCAATAAATTCACTTTGTAAATTACTGTTACTATTATTAGTAACTTCGATGAAGTTAGTAATTATTCTTTTAAGGTCAATAGGTTAATAAATAAATTTCAATAGTTGAGGTCATGAGTCAATTGAAGCTAGATCACCATGGAAAAACCTGAAAGCACTGGACGGTGCACTGCTGAGGAGTCCCCTAATAGGACGAAACGGTCATCCAGTGCTTCCAGGTTTTCCATGGTGGTCTAGCTTCAATTGACTCATGATCTTAACTATTGAAATTACTATAATACCCACAAAACCCTTCTGATAATAAATAAATGGCTTAAAGGTGATAAATTTACAAATGACCCATTTAAGACTTTTGTCATTATGTTAGAAATTTTATCTGATATAGATAGCAGTTATTAAGCAAATGCAAGCAGATTGAATAATCTACACGAAATAATATAAAAGGAAGAATTCATCGTCTATTTCTGTTTAAGTTAATACAGACAAACGTAGTTTGGTTGTTTATTTGGGGGAAGTTCCTATGAGTTTCAAAGTTATTAAAAATTGTATGGTATTGAACGTTTGTTTTATATACTCATCAGTGATGAAGTTTCAATAAGTTGGTAAGATAAAGAAAGATGTTCTCAACCATGTTGAAAATTATCCAGCTATTATTTAAGAAATCAAAGGATTTCTACATGGTAACATGACATGAATGAGACTGAGAATGTGCACCATTTTAGTGTGAGTCCAATAGTCGGATGGAAACGTGTTAACTACGAGAGCTGACTGTCAAACATATGATCAAAAGTGGAATAGGAAATTCATCTTAAACAAACACTTAGTGCTTCTTTACTTCTGATTGTCTGGCATCTGAAACTAGTTTATGAACAAATATTCCAAAAACAACACAGTCCGAAATGAGGTAAAATGTATGATCGGTTACCTTCATTAAAAAAAGATTAATAAAAAGGTTGAGGCTTTGAATGACATGGCTCAAAAACGTTTGCAATGGCGCAGGTGCATTCACTCTTTGTGTCCTCTCAAATTCTAATCTTCTGAATTCTTCATGTCCTTTTTTTTCTCTTCTCAAATTTATTTCACTAGATTATATTCCTTGAATAACATCTTTAAATCCTAATCTTTCCAATTATTGCTTATACTTTTTACTACCTCTACCACTATGGGATTTGAATCGACAATTGTATCTCTGTGCTTATGTGGTATGGCAACTTGAACTGATGTATATATGTACGGAGTTCTAAGTTGTTGCTGACTGACTGAAGTAAATGTTCAAAATTTTGTTTTGACAATAGCAATGTTAAAGATTCAACTAGTTTATTGAATATATCAGTCACTTGATGACCAATACGGAGCATAAAATTTGTTCATAACAATATTTACAGTCAAAAGTTCATTTAATAGTTCTACTTACCTACGTACAACTTATTTACTAATTGAAATCCATTTATTCTGTATCAGTTCAAAGAAATTTATTGTTAACAAGTTTATCTATTTTTATGCATATTCCATGCAATTCGTTCCCTTTATGAATTTAAATGAAGCCAGAACAAATATTGATGTAGAATAATATGAATTCATTATATCTGGTGGTTTCTCGTTAGCTGCTTACAACCAAATATGTATTAGAATTTTAGTATTGGGGTAATAAATGGTGTGAAACAATTGACATAAGTGAATGTAAAAGACCGGAATGACATAAGGTTATCAATGATAACTATATATATGTACGTGCTAAAGCACATACATTGGAAGAACCGACAGAAGAGTACATGTTCGCATTTCTGAGCATGTTCCAAAGAAACTGAGGCTGCGAGGGACCAAGGTTCTCAATAGCGCAATAGCTCCTCATTTACTTAACACAAGGCACAAGGTATTTCTCATGCTTTCAAAATTATTAGCAGACATAGAAGTACGGCTGCTCTCCAGTTTGCTGAAGCGATCGCGATAAAAAAACTTAAACCGGATCTATGTATTTAAAAAGAGACAGTGATAAACTTATTCCTACCCTGGTAATTCAGTTTTTTATTTTAGTTTTTTTGGTTATTAGTTTTATTTTGGTTAATATTTAGTTTGCATTATATTCCTCTTCCATTGCCCAATTCTTAAACCACCCTTTCACTCACACATTTCGGCTCACTTATTTCTCTTAAATTAAATGAACTTTCCAAATTCTATTCAATTATTACGTAACTCATCCTATTTGTTTTTAATTCCATGAATCGTCCATTACCTCTAAAATTATCCCACAATTTATCTTTTCTGTCTCTGAACTCCACTCAATTATTACACCACCTACCCTTTATGCCTCCTTGATTCTAACACCGAATAACCTCTGACCTTTTCTTGCATATATATATATATATATATATATATATATATAGTTATCATTGATAACCTTTTGTCATTCCAATCCTTACATTAACTTATGTCAATTGTTTCACACTATTTCTTACCTCAATGCTAAAATTCTAATACATATTTGGTTGTAAGCAGCTGACGACAAACTGCGAAATATAATGAACTCATACTATTCTGCATTAATATTTTTTCTGGCTTTATTTGTGTACATTCCAGTATTTCGGAAATGAGCAGATAATGATTTACAATTTCTATTTGCCATATTCATATTTATCTAAGTTAATTTGTTAATAAGAAAAAAATAATATAAACATGATCAAGAGTGACCACTGTTAACTAGTCATTAAACATAAAACCGTAAATTGCTTCAAATGCAACATATTCTGAACATTTTCATAGTTGAAATCATGAGTCAAATAAAGCTAGACCACCATGGAAAACCAGGAAGCACTGGATGGCCGTTTCGTTCTACTTTAGGACTCCTCAGAAGTGCGCATCCACGATCCCACCTCGCCAGATTCGAACTCAGGACCTACCAGTCTCGCGCTAGAGCGCTTAACCACTAGACCACTTGACGAAACGGCCGTCCAGTGCTTCCAGGTTTTCCAAGGTGGTCTAGCTTCAATTGACTTATGATTTCAACTATGAAAATACTGAAATCTCCATAAAACCCCTTCTGATATTCTGAATAGTGTGGTCGCATATATACTTGTCGATGTATTTTATATAAAAATTAATCAAGGTCATTCAAACGTAAGTTCAAGTAAACAAAGTCGTAATTGTAAATAAAAAAAGACAGAAAATCAATATCGTGTGGAAAGAATAGGAAATTGTCAAACTACCATAGACTATTAAATTGCTTAAAGTTTTTTATCAGAGTAAATTTAAGGTTATATCAAATTGTTTCTGTATGCATAAGAAGGGTTTGAATTCGTGAATATCTAAAGCTTCTAGAAACTTGAGAATTAGTCGTTGGCAATATAACGTTTTTAAAGCTGTATTGATTTTAATTTTATACCCCTTTTTGATTGTGTACTTTGTTATCAATGAACATGATTCTCTACTTCCCATATTTGTCGGAGAACCTATCTCTAACTGATTTTAAAGTCATTTAGATATATGTTCCATACTGTTTAATTAAATTGTTTTGTTACTTCTCTCTATATATGTGTTTCTACACAAAACATGTGAATTTTGGTAAATTCAATAGATTATGACGTAATTGGTTGTACAATATCTAGGTTTAAATAAGAATCATAAGTTTAGTCTTTTCAAATAAAACCAGTTTAACACAAATACATCACATTTTTCAGATCAACTTCATCTTCTTATTGTTGTTCTATGAAAAATTAGTAAAAAACAACAACAAACAAACTACTTACTTTAAACGTACCACATTCCATTATATGAAACAAAAAAAAATGTTAATAAATATTCACAACACTTTTCAAATGTATTACGACTATCTATTTAATAAAACAAAAATTCCAGAATGCAATATTATTATTTACCTAATAAAAATAGATCAGTCTTACTTAGCATTCGATTAGCACTAAGAAGGACTTGACACGCATGACATTGATCACTACCCAGTGATCAATCAATTATGATTACATCTCAGTCCTACAGGAGGTTGATCGCGGCCCGGATAGCTCAGTGGTAACGTCTCTAACTGTGAAGCTGGTGACACGGGATTAAAATCCGTAAGTAAGCATCAGTTCCCTCAAGATTACAGGTACACCTTGCTGACGAGTGCCAAGTAGCACGAAACCCGGGTCCAAGGTTTCCTGTTGACCACCTCCAACCAATATCTTAGTCTTACTTATGAACAAAATATACATCAGTTAGTTAAAATATGATAATTAATTAAGAAATCACTGAATATCAGAAGGGGATTCAGTGGAGATTTTAGTAATTTTTATATAGTTGAGATCATGAGTCAATTGAAGCTTGACCACTATGGAAAACCTGGAAACACTGGACGGCCGTTTCGTCCTATTATGGGACTCCTTAGAAGTGCGCATTCACGATCCCGCCTCTCGAGATTCAAATCTAGGACCTATCAGTCTCGCATGCGCACACTTAACCTCTAGATCACTAAGCTGGACGGCATCCAACGCTGTTAATGTCTAACTTCATTGAATATAGTTTGTTCAATTTAGTAGTATACTGTATACAAACTTAAATTAAATAGGCCACAATTAATAATTTCTAGGTTTTTATCTGTTTTTGAGACCTATTGTTATTACCATGAAACTCTTTATCCTCTCTCTCTCTCTCACTTTGTTATTTGAAGAAAAAAACCGAAAGATATCTTTATAATTCAATAAAAAATTTGACTTTTCATGATATACCCTATTATTTGGTGGTAGTGATGGAAATCATCATTAACACTAGAAAATGACACGTGATTCACTGATAATTACTTTAAATGTCATTCTATATCTCGAATACGTAAATCATAGCCTGAATATACATAATTATTTTAAACCATTGCGTATATATGAGTCAAGTGTTTACTGTATTTTCATAGTTGAATTTACAAATCGACCTAAGCTAGACCACCATTGAAAACCTGGAAACATCGAAAGGCATTTTCGTCCCAGTACAAGACTCGTCAACAGCGCTCATTCACTATCCCATACACAAGACGTAAACCTATGACCTTCAGTCTCGCGCGCGGATGTTCAACCTGTAGACCACTGAGCCATCACCCAACGGTGTTAATTATATGAATTCAATCAGTTCATGATCTTGCTCAACCCTTCTTCCATTTTCTGAATTGGATAACTATTTCATACCCGACACGGATTGGACTCCATTGGTCACGACTTCTCATTAAGCATTTGGGTGCGAGACCGAAGGTCTTGGGTTTGAGTTCCGCGTACGGAATCGTGGATGCGAACTGTTGAGTAGTTCCATACTAGGAAGAAACGGCCATCCAGTTCTTCCAGGTTTCCAATTATAGTCTAGCTTAGATCGACTCGTGAATTCAACTGTTAAAATGCTACAATCTCAACAAATCTTTATACTGTTTACTATATAATGATTTATTACACTCACAATCTAGGCGTTGTTATTGTGATATTCTTGTAAGTCAATGAGGTAAACAAAACCGTAGTATGAAATTGTATTTATTTTCGTCTGAAATTAATTCATAATGCATAAAAGATTTCAGATAGTAAACGTACCTAATGCTATAATAATACAAACTAATAGTATAAACAGGATATTTGGAAACATTTAGACAGTTAAAATACTGTAACACACAGAAATGCTATTCTTCATGTAGTTTGGAAGGAGGAAAAATGTTCAAATTCATCAGGTTGAACACTGTCATAGTTACATCATCAGTTGATTTGGACTTTGTGATTTATAAGATTATTAACTATGGATAAAGAAAAATAATAGTCAAAGTGAGTGATAATATCCGATGTCAATAATAAAAAAATTATTGCTGTTAACAAAATTTCCATCATATTTTTTTCCAAGCGAAGATGAATAGTGGCCAGTAGTGGGATCCAGGACGCGCGTTTCGTCCTATTTCGGACTTGTCAGATGGATGTACCTGCATCCCAGAGTTGATGACTTAAGGCAATATCGAGGTAGTCCGCACAGTATTCACATATGCTTGTTACAGACTGATCAGTTGCAGTCCAAAACAACAATGGAATGATACAAGCAAACAATACCATGTGAATTTCAACTTCACTCCATCGTGCAAACTATTGGCTATCAGGACTCAGTAACTAAGTGGATAACGTGATGACGTTTGGTACTGGACTTGAGTCCCAGAATGAACATCAACTCTGAGATGCATGTACATGCCGCTGACGACTCTCAAATAGGACGAAGCTTGTGTACTGAATTCCACTATTAGCCACTATCCAGATTTAACACAAATGCACGTCAATGCACGTCTAATACATGTCAAATTTTCATTTATTTTAATTAGCTAGTAAGTTGTTATTATGTAATATAATGATATTTTACTATACAATATAGAAACATTCATGACAATCAGTTTAACCAAAGGTAAAATTTTGTGTTCCTAGTCATAAAATTATGAAATTTAGGCTTTTACGTGCGTACATTTATCTATATGTATCCTCTCAAAATAGTTCAGAATTCTATTTTGATGATACTTGTTCTAGAAAACTGTAAGATTTGCACAACGTACAACAACAATATACGTAACTTGATGCTTTGTATTGCTTAAATAATCACTTATTGTTTATGACAGCGAAAATTAGAACAGATACTGTAGTGAACGAGAACACAAGTGAGGGACAACCAATAAATTAGTTCTGACACCATAGAATTCCTTAGTAAAATCTGAGAACCATACAGTGAATACTTCATTTGTCAATCAATCGTCTCAGACTTCACCGTTCTTTCATTTACGCAGCAATCATTCACTGTTCTCGTTCTCTTTTGTTTGATCTTCTTAACCTTCTGCCACCAGGTATTTCACTTTTGATTGGTGATACATACTACTTATATCTGTTGACATCAGTAGCATACATCACATTACTAGTCGAACTGAAAATACACACCTATAGATATATGCAAACTTCATACTTTAAACAATTTATAAAAAGTTATTTAGTGGACTAAGTGACTAGTAATGAATTCATTAATAATAACAAGCATAACTGATTGTTATCAGTTGGTCGCATGACTACAGTGAATTACAGTTCATTTGACATGTTATTGTTATCAGTCAACCGTGAAATACTGTTACATGATTGTTTTTATGAGATAATTACCAGATTACTATTGACCACTAGAAAACCTGTAAGCACTTGACGGCCGTTTCGTCCTATTATGGGACCCCTCAGCATATCGTTGGATGCCGGCTCAGTGGTCTATAGGTCAAGTACTCTGGCGCAAGACTGATAGGTCCTGGGTTCGAATCTGGCGTGGCGGGATCGTGGATGCGTACTGCTAAGGAGTCCCACAATATGACAAAACGGCCGTCCAGTGCTCCCAGGTTTTTACAGTGGTCTAGCTTCAACTGACTCATGATTTCAACTATATATATATTGGTTAGATAAAATGTATTTTTTCTTTCTTGTTAACCTTTTGTTTGAGATTAATTTCAACGAAAAAAGCAATCTTATGAAAGCTTCGTATAAATGCAAAAACCATTTTGTTATTAGTTATTCAAGTTGATTTGTAATATACTATCGAAAGTTGTATACAATGAGCTTAGTTTTAGTGAAACAGTAGGTATCAGAGATGACTGATCCAACTGTTGAATGAAGCTACTATGAATTGTCAATTAAATGAGAGTAATCTGCTTGATATAGGTGGTTAATGTACAACAGTTCAAACTAAAATGACCATTTGATGGTTTAGTTTCATAGCTCAGGTGAGGATTCATTTAATGTTAGCTCTTTCATCCTATTCTGATAAATTTAATTATGAACATTCCATTGTTTTCCTGAACAGTATCATCTATATCTATGACTAAAGAACTTGATAATTCAACAAATGTCCAACAATATCTCTAGAACAGTCACATAAATATAATCAGTTTTCAGAACAGAAACAGTTTGCAACTTCTTAAACAGCTAATTTGGGTTGGCAAGAAAATTATACAGTTGATAGACTTAAGGAAAAATGAATACCATTTATGAAGATATGAAATACGTTTGTCTACCATGTAGTATGTAGAAACAACAATAATTATTATTAGTTAGCAGCATCACGAATTTTAGTCAATTATGATTACTTATGTCTGATATTGACGTTAATTTGAATCTTAAGGCAGCGAATGAGTCTCATTCATACGTGCTACTAAGATTTTGGTTCCCATTCTACTTAACATAAACTGTACTTGTTGACTAATCCCATGGTTACTACGTAACTTTATTGACATTTTATAAAGATTCTGATTATGTTCTAGATAACCGTTTGAATTTGTTTGGATCTACTACTTCATAACCAGCAGTAATTTTAAAGTCTTAAAAAAATTAAGTGAAATGTGATTAAAAAATATTTAGTAAGAAAATGCAATGTGCTAATATATATATTTCGATGTCTACTTTTAGCGGTAATATCTGTCTTATATTAGACATGGTTGAATTTCACCAGTTGTAACTGCCATTTAGAACTTCACAAATCTATTATGAGCTAGGAATTAACAGTCAAATGATTATTATCTACTTTACAGTTTGTATCCCTGACTGATGATAGATAACCCTCAAAAACTTAGTAAAGTCAAACAATTGTTTGGTTCTAGTACGCAATGCTTCAATAGATTGCATCATCGATATCATCAGAGATCCAACACAAGATCCTCAGGTATTCTAGGCTACCCCTTAACCTTTAAGTAACCTAGTCAATATCTAGTTGTTTACATGCCTAACTTCAATTAGTTATTAATAATGCACTACCATTTATTGATTCTATTGGTGGGTTACTGACTTTTACTTGACGTTATTAAACTCTATTAGTTACAAATTCCCTTAGTATTGTTTGTTTGAATCTTCCCATTGATGTTTAGAACTGCAACTGGTCAGTCTCTAATTGGCATATGTGCATGCTGTGCGTATTGCCTCGATATAGCATTAATTAACAAGCATTGTAAGCAAAGATGGATAGTGGCTAACAATACTAAGTGAATTTAAACTTCACTCCATTGCACAAGCAAGTGGTTATCAGTACTGAGTAGCTAAGTGGGTAAGGCGATGGCGTTTGAAGTGAAAGGTACTGGGTTCGAGTCCCGTAGTGAACATCTACTCTGAGATGCAGGCACATCCAGCTGACGAGTCCCAAATAGGACTTGACGCGCGTCCTGGATTCCACTGCTAGCCACTATCCATCTCTTTGCTTACAATCCATTAGTTATAGTTTCTAGCCGGAACAACAAGAATCGTCTCTCAAAATAGGTCAATAATCAACAATCTCTATAAACCCATAACTAATCAGATCATGAATTATTGTTACCTTTTTAATTATAATTTTTCTTTCTGTTTTAAACAGTACATCATAGTTTGAAAGTGATAAAAAATCTCTTATTAAATGACACACAAAAAGAAACTGGTTTATATTTATTCTTTCATAGTACACTATCTATAGATAGAACTTTCGTCTAAATTAGAGCGAAAGGTTTCACAGTATTTGGGCGCCGAGTACACTATCGTTCGGGTTCATTGTGAACGAATATACATATATACATAGATACTAACTTGTAAATAATCACAAACTATATTTTATCGACTAAATATTATTATCACATACAATAAGGTGATACAATTTACCAAAAAAAGGTACAATAAAATATGAAAATGAAATATTCTTTAATATACTTACATATAAATGAATTAGAGATTAAAGAGAGAGAGAGAGACAGGATGGTAGTTAAAACTAAAGACAGTATGATAAACAGTCAGGCAGATACAAACATAGAATTTGAATGAATTAGGCATTATGAAAAGGAAAGTTAGATACAATAAGAATTTTAGAATAATACAAAATCAAGGCAAGCCGATTACGATTCACAAGTGAGAATTGAGACTAGTCATTTTCAGACCTTAATATCAACAATTAGATAACTTCATACCTATTGGACATGTCTTTGTCTTAGTTAATTACGCATTGTCGTTTCACGCGAAAGATATCTCATTTGAATTTCAGTGTGAATATCAGTACTTTGATACAGGTGAATCTAATGGACGAGTCTCATATAGGATGAAACTTGAGTTACCCATTGGACTGATAGTTTCAGTCCAAATATGTGAAGATGAATAAGTCAAAGCAACATCGAGTCCGTTTAATAAGGATCCACATATAGCAATATAGTCTGATCAACTACAGTCCTCAAGATAAGCAGAAAGAAAATTATAATTCTAACAGATATTAGTCTAGTTTGGAATGGACGATATAAGCAGTTGATAATGAACATCTTTGGTTCAATAAAAAGAAGATGAAAAGTTTTATTTATGGCTTTAACTTGTAATCCTACTGATCTTTAAAAAGAGAACCATACTAAACGACTGTTTCATCTTAATGTGGAATTCGTTTGCCTAACACAATCATGGTAGCATTAAATAGATTCTATGGCGCATATATCGGATATTTGACTTACAGTACATAATTTCATCATATATATGCTTCTATGTTACTGGCGCGACAATTGTTAATTAAAATGTTTTGTCGATCGTGTGGGGGTGATAATATATATTACAACGTTTATATATTTAGTTTAGTTGAGGGGGTTTTGTGGAGAATGGCTTGAATTTTAGGTTGTATTTGTCATAAAAAAAGCAATAGACAGTTGTTTCACAATATGTGAAGCAGCGTACAACTGATACTACAAAATAATCTAAAATTATTTAAAGTGTCAAATGTTTACTGTAATCTACATACTTTCTTTGGAAGTAATAGGTGTAGACTGATTCGTACATCCGAGATATGTAGTCTCTCAATGTTGCTCTGTTTTATTGTTACGGAAAATCTAATATATTTATATCATACGATATTGAATATAAAACAGAAAAAAACCTTCATTTTAATGTACGGTTCACTGGTGACTATTATTACATGACATGAATCAACTTTCTCAACTATTCACCGGCAACTATAAGAAATGTAAGCTTGTATAATAAGATTACTTGTTGTGTAACACCTGAAAGTATTATAATTTGAATAAGCTTACTGTAGATTTGAAAATTTTCACTCTTTAACTTTTATGATTTCAAATGAGCATGCTAACAGTGTATTACTAGGACAGTTTGTTATATCGTTCAGATGATGGAGAAGGTAAACATAATTAAGTGCAGAAATAAAAAGTTTGTTAAAGTTGGGTAACGATTAGCAATAGAATCCAGGATCAGTATTTCAACCTCTTTTGAACTGATTACCTGAATGTACCTGAATCTTGGTGTTGATATTCATAGTCAAACTAAAACCCAATAACCTTCAATACAAATGATAATCCGTTATTCACTAAACTAATGAGTCTATAGTGACAAAAATAAATTAATTATTAAAGAGTTTATTGATTAAGACGATGAACCGATTGACGTTAGACCACCAGTGAAAACTTGGAAGCACTGGATGGCCGTTTCGTTCTAGTATGGGACTCTTCAGCGGTATGCATCCACGTTCCAACTCGTGAGATTTAAACCCAGGACCTTCGATCTCGTTTGCGAACACTTAACCTTTAGACCACTGATCTAGCATGCAACGGTGTTAATGATTAACGTCGACCAATCAGTCATTCAAAATTCAATAATCTATACAATTCCATGCTGATAATTATCATGTGCTTATTAGTGACAAGTTTCGAGAGGTAATTCGTGGGATTCTAGTGAGAAACTGTGATTAATGGAGCTCATATGTGTCAGCTATGATTTATTTATGGTAATAATATCTTGAATCAAACCAGAACTAAAAAGAATTATAATCAACGGAAAGAAAATTTTCTAATAAATAAGCCTCTGAATTAAATGAGTAAATAGTATGGTCATTTTTTTTTATCAAAGTGGATGATTCAGTAAGAACTAATTACATAATATATTGAATATAGATTTTTATATGAGTAGTTTATTGTTCAATACAAATGTTTCTCATTATGTAGATTGTATGAACTCAGGTATTTTGGATTTTGTGAAAAATAACCATAAGTACCTGCTTTATAAAACAAGCAGACTGTAGCTAGAGGTTGGAATCAAGAAGTTCGTTTCGTCTTATTTTTGGGTTGTATGTAAGTGAATCCTAGTTTTAAAGTTCATAAGAGCACTTGAACACAATATCTTTTACTTTAAATGTGAATGCATTATCTACTTAACTACTTAATCAAGATAGTAACTAATTTGTTTAAAATGCATGGTTGACAACGAAGTGATACAAACACTAATGATGATATAAATATTGTCATAGTTGAAAGCGTGAGTCAATTGAAGTTAGACCACCATGGAAAAACTGGAAACACTGGACGGCCGTTTCGTCCTACTATGGGACTCCTCAGTAGTGCGCATCCGCGACCCCGCATTCGCGAGATTCGAACCCAGGACTTACCAGTCTCGAGCCAGAGCACTTAACCGATAGACCACTGAACCGGCATCCAACGGTGTTAATGTCTAACTTCAACTGATCCACGAAGTTGAGCAACCGTCCAGTGCTTCCAGGTTTTCCATGGTGGTCTAGCTTCAATTGACTCACACTTTCAACTACGAAAATACTAAATCTCCACAAAACCCCTTCTGATAATTAATATAAGTATTTGTTATTTTTTTCTCAATATAACTACTGGATTTGAAAGTTTTTCATTGTCATTTAGGAACATATTTCATAATTTGTTACTATTGGGAAATCATTAATGGTTACATTAATACAATACAATAATCCATAATTTCAACTGATGTATTCTCAAGATACGATTCACTTTTGCGTTTAACTATTAATAAGGCTATTTGATCAGTTAATGTTTGATAGTTTCGGTGAAGTTTAAACTAACGATATACTACTTAAAATTTGTATGTAGTAGTCAGTTAGTAATGATCACACAACTATTTGTTTTATGGATTCTTCGTTAACAGTCTAAATGATTTTGAAGTCACTGGTTGATGAGATTGAGTGTAAATGTGAATGTATTTAGTCACCTTTATCTTTTTAATAACCTTAGGATATAGTATCATCTGTACAGGTGTTCATCCTTTGTTCAGTTGTTTGTGGTTTATATGCCTAAGAAATTCCTGTTTATATACCACTTAAAAGTATGAATTGATATAAAGTTGTTTTTCGAAACTCGATACTTCTACTTACCGATGAAAATATATGCTGAAGTAAACTATTTTTTATTTGACGATCAAAGTGTATTAGTGGTCAGTTTCACTATCGATTATTTTCTAAAAGATACTAGTTATCAGGAATTGTGATTTAAGTTGACAACATTAAACGAGTGTTTATTCATTATCATTGTATCGCTTGATTGATTTAGTTACATGTAATGAGCAAAAGCTACTTCCTAATAGACAGTTGACCGGGGTCAGAGAAGGCTACCTACTCTCCTTCTTTTTCTTCTGGTAGTTGACTGGATTATGAAGACCTTCGCATATGAGAAGAAGCACAGAATAAATGGACAACTTGCCTACAACTAGACGATTTGGACTTCATAGATGAACTAGCTCCTCTATCATATACACACCGACAAATGCAGGTCAAGACGAACAGTGTAACAACAGCCTCTTCACCAGTAGGCCCCAGAATACGCAAAGGAAAAAGCAACATTCTCAAACACAACACAGAGAGCACCAACACAATCACACTTGATAGATAAACTCTGGAAGAGGTGGAAAGTTTCACGTCTTGAACAGCATCATTGATGAACAAGGAGGATCTGATGCAGACACAAAGGCAAGTATTGGCAAGTCAGGGAGAGTATTCCTACAGCTGGACAATATATGGAACCCAAAACAACTATCAACTAATATCAAAGCCACAATCTTCAATGCGAACGTCAAAACAGTCCCATTACACAGAGCTAGAACTTGGAGGACTACTACAACCATCATTAAAGAAGTACAAGTATTTATAAACAATCGTCTATACAAGATACTCAATGTCCTTTGATCAGATAGAATCGGTAACAGTCTTCTGTGGGAGAGAAAAGAACTAGCTTCCAGTTGAAGTGGAAATTATGAGAAGACTGTGCAAGTGGATAGGACATACATTGAGGAAATCATCAAACTGTATCATGAGGCGTGTGATAACATGGAATCCTGAAGGAAAATGGAAAAAAGGAAGACAAAAGAACACACTGTGTCGGGAATTGGGAGAAGACATGAAAAAGATGAATTAAATTGGAAGGGATTGCCTAGGACATAGTTCAATGAAGAAGGGTAGTGGTTGGCCTATGCTCCTCCACGTGGGGTAACAAGAGTAAGTAAGTAATAGACAGTTACCTAACCAAGGAATACGTGTACAGAAATTAACAAATACCGCTTGGTTGCTTCTGAACTCTAGCAATTAACACATCCCGTTGAAGTAAATAACAAAAATTTACTCTTTTATACTTTTGTGATTTGCAGTAGTCTTTGAAACAGTAGTTCTTTATTTTTTCTTCTATTTTTCTGTTGAGCGAAAGTTCACCAATTGTCTTCAGTGAGTTGTTATCTCACAACAGATGTGGTTTGAACTCTACTGGTCACTGCTTCTCACTAGAACTCCCACAATAGGGCGAAACGGCCGTCCAGTGCTTCCAGGTTTTCCTTGGTGGTCTAACTTCGATTGACTCGCGCTTGCAACTGCGAAAATACTAAATCCCCACAAAACCCCTTCTGATACAATTATTTTGTTACTCATGTTTTTCTTTTTCTTCTGAAAATGATATAAATCTTCTTCAGAAAATGAAAGATTTTATGTTGTAATGTAGATTTCTTGTAGTTTATATCATGTATAGTGTTATATCTAGAGCTTTGATTCTTGCTATGCCACGTACTACTAGACTACTTGAACGATTGAACCTGCAACGTCGCAAGAGAGAAGACAGAATACTAGTAAGTAGGAATGTATTTCCCAAAACAGTGTCAAATATAGTACAAAAATCTCATGTATTTATAGCTTTTTGACTGAAAGTAAATCATCATATCGGACAGCCAATAGGCAAATGAGGGGTCCTTCTTATTCATCCAATAAGGAAGCTACATATCGACATTCTAGAATGTTCCTCTAGCAGTGATCAGATGGAATGTTTACGGCTCTTTCCGGGCTTCTTCAGGCTTCCTTGAGTTTGCCAACGAGCCATCCTTACATATAGAATTAGACAGCAATTTTTAAAAATAATACGAAATTTTTTATAAAAATGTCATTGATCATTTAACTAAATAGAAAATTTTGTTTTAATGGTTAACTATAAATATCTAGGTAGGTTTGTTTTCATGTTTGTTTTATTCAATATATACACAATTCAGATGTTGATACTTTGTACTCTTCAAAAAAAAGAATTACCGAATGATTAGAAATTCATTTTAATTGTTAAGTGAGTTACTGTATTGAAATCAATAGCTATTAAAAATCAAGGAACACTATTATAAAACCCGTACCCCACAATTGGTTACCAATTAATCATATCTATCAATCCCATATATAGGAATTTTAATAAATCATTTAGAAAATCAATTGTAGGATCTGAGATTTTAATCTGAAAGATTTTTTTGTAAAATGAATATATGGAAATCTTATTAAGGGTCCTGTAAAAAATGTGCATTTTAACTATTATGGTAAAGCAGCTCACGTACAATTTAGTTTGTTCATATTTAATTCGGTTAAGCCATTTTGTTAACTTATTTAACGGACAGAGTCATTCGCACAATAACAATCTATCTATACTATTGTACTTTTATTATGTACGCTTGAGCATTGTTTACTGACTACGCATGTATTCATTCTGCTAGCCTTACTATTAATCGCTTAACTGATTCGATAATTCATGCTTTTCCATTTGTATATATGTGTATATCTTAATCCTGTTCACTTTATTCGCTTACTCGCTGACTCTATCACTCGATCTCTCGCTCGCTCATTCGACTTGCGCGCTCACTCGCTTCCTTTACGACGCTATTCTTTCATGCTTGCTTAACGTACCTGTAATTTTGGATATCTGTGTGCGGTTCAATAATAAACTCAATCAACACTTTGTATTCGCCTTATGATTTATACATCTTTGGGGCGTTATCGAGTAACGGTAAACAGAATGAACAATATACGAAATTTAAGGATAATATTGAATATCGACCATCACAATGTAATAATTGTGTGTGGATGGCCGTTTTATTCTATTGTGAGACTCCTTAGCAATGCACAACCACAATATGGTGTAAATTTTCCATTTTGACATGTGGTAAGAAGAACCGATTGAGAGGAAAAAGAATTTCTTTTCAATTAGTTTTTTATCATTGCTTTACACTAATATATATGTGATTTATAACACTGAAGTAATACTCATCAAGTAGTTGCGTTACGTAATAATTATCTAGTGAAAAATTGATTATAAAATCATGTTGAGTAATTAGAAGAAAGAGGATTATAATAGTCAAAGTAATTAAATTCACTTAATATTGTCTGTTTGAATCTTCCCATTGATGTGTTAGAACTGCAACTGGTCAGTCTCTAATTGGCATATGTGCATACTGTGTGTATTGTCTCGATATAGCTTTAATTCACGAGCATTGTAAGCAAAGATGGATAGTGGCCAGCAGTGAAATCCAGGACGCGCGTTTCGTCCTACTACGTAGTACAATGTATGAAAAGAAAGAACTAACAAAATATTGTAACGAAAGGTCAGTAAGAATCAAGGGACGAATATTGAGAATAGGTAAAATACAAATTTAGAAGTTAGGAAAGAGTTTAAATATTTTTAAAGGAAAGGGTTTCTTTAAAGTTCAGTTACATACTCACCCCTATACCAATGGTCAAGGTAGTGAGAATGGTTGTACAAACCTTTTTTAAATGTGAAGGTTTAGTTTGTGAATATGGATTCTGGTAGCTTCAGGAATGTACAAAAGATGAACTCGTAAACAATGCAGTAAATTTGATGGAATATGGTGGATACCTTAAAGGGTTTATTCAAGTCAATTTGGTTACGCGTCTTCACCAAGTGAACGAGAATGAAACTCTGAATCTCTCCTGCCCATCCTTTTCTCAGACAAGATGGGTGGTGTTCTGCAGTGCGATGACGGACTTGCCAAATTGTACACCTCATATAATTAGCTCTACAGGAGCAGTTGAATTGGTAAATATACATGGATGTGGTGAACTCAGGCAGTCTGTCTGTACTAACGGTTATTATTACGGGTTGGTTGCAGGGAATGGCATTCAATCTGGCTTCATTAAATGTTTAATAGACTTTATTCCGTTAACATTTGCAAGAATGCATTACCAACATGTTTATGCTAAGGCGAAACAAATATATATATCCTGTAAGGATTGCCCTGATATTGCTACTTATTCACTAGTATTTATATCTCAGTATGGTTTAGAGAAGTCTCAATGTGAGCGTCAACATATTGGTATGCCATAATATCCATCTGACGAGTTTCAAATTGGAAAAAATGTGTGTCACAGATTCTACTCTTAGCTGTTATCGAAAGTTGCTTTAAGAGCTTTATGACAAAATGTCAATATATAGACAATCTATCCAGGATTCACTTATCGCAAAAGAGTTTATTTAAACGTTTAAATTCTATTGATTCATAAATGTAATCGTAGGAGAATTTAGCTTAATGAATATGATAATTATACTAATATAATGATGAATTGGTTACTTAACATATAGAAAAACTAAATCAAATATTACTTGCTGTACCAGTTAAAACTTGTGTACATAAACTTAAATAAATTAACAATTTATTAACATAATAGTTAGTCTATTGTTTAAGTGCCCTGACGTGAGACTGGTAGGTCCTGGGTTCGAATCTCGCGAGGCGAGATCGTGAATGCACACTGCTGAGGAGTCCCATAATAGGACGAAACGGCTGTCCAGTACTTCCAGGTTTTTCATGGTGGTCTAGCTTCAACTGACTCATGCTTTCAACTATGAGAACATAATAATTGCTAAGTATAACTAGCCGTGTATTTATACAATATTACATTAATTCATTTTTTGTATTGTTTGTTTGAATCATCCCAATAATGTAAGTAGATCCAGCTGATGAGTTCCAAATAGGATGAAACGCATGTTCTAGATTCCACTGCTACCTACCATCCATCTTTGTCTATCTTTTGTATTTAAAATCATTTAAGTCTATCACTTGTTATTATTTCATCTTTATTACTATACAAAGTGTGTTGATATGAAAAGAAGATAAACATTTGTAAACGTACCATTTTATCTTATCTTTTATTCTTTTTTGAGAAAAAGAAAACATGGTAACGCCCTTTTTATTCAGTGTTCATGTCTTGTTTTTATTCCAAGTTTTAAGTGTCTTGTTTTTATTTATTTTTAACAAAAAAAACATCAAACAAACAACGTTTCATTCAATGGAAACAGTAGGAAGATTAAGAATACAACAAACAGAACAAAACTGTATTTATTCTCGTTTGATTTATTCTATTGTAAAAAAAAAGTAATTTGTATACCTTTTATTCATAGAATACATTGTTATGTGAAAAATGGAAATAGTATGATTGATGGTAATCTAAGAAAGTATGGATTAAGTACTAAATAACAGTACAAGGATTTTTAAAGATTGTAGTATCATGTTCATGTGAGAAGCCGTGACCAGTAGGGTGCAATCCGTGCCGACTGGAGATGGTTATCCACCTCAGACAATGGATGAAGGGTTGCGCAAGACCACGGACTGATTGAAGTTAGACATTAACACATTTCTATACCAGCTTAGTGGCCTAGAGGTTAGGTGTACGCGCGTGAGATCAAAGGTCAAGGGTTCGAGTCCTGCATGCAAGGTCGTGGATTCGCACTGGTGAGGAGTCCCATACTAGAATGAAACGGTCTTCCATTGCTTTCAGGTTTCTAATGGTGGTCTAGCTTAAATCGACTAGTGATTCTAACTGTGAGAATACTCAATAACAAGTGAAGACGTAAAGGTAGGGAAGATGATACTTGACCAGACAAAGTAAATGGATCAATTGGTGCTTTTTGGAGAATCTTGGACGAGCCTTTTTAAATATTTGGGACTAGTCAGCTGGACGTAACATATCCCTTAAGTTTGTTTTTTGACATACATATTTTAATAGTCTAATGTAACTATACGTGTTTTATTTGTAATATTCACTGTGAAATACAACCAAACTGATAATGTAAGTCAAATTAGATAAACATGAATCAACCTAAGTCATTTTGTGGAAATTTTTATGTGTTGAAAATAGTTTTCATAATGATATAGCACTAATCTTATCTGATATGAATGATACATTTCTATTTCACATCCAACTAGATTGGTTATATAAGTTATAGGAATTTGAGATATCCAGCTCTCACACAAAGATCTTAAATTATAACACTCTGAGTTAGATTTAAAATTTATTGACACAGTCTCAAATGCTGACATCTTAATTATTACTGATTTTCAAAGAAAGTAGATAGATTTATTGGTTGAACTGCTAAGATATAAAAATAATTTTTCATAGTCAGTATAACGACTGATGGTGGCTAGCACTGGAAAACAGGACGCGCGTTTCGTCCTATTTAGGACTCATCAACTGGATGTGCATTGCTAAGATACTGGGTTCGAGTCCCAGAGTGGACATCAACTCTGGAATGCAGATACATTCAGCTGAAGAGTTCCAAATAGAATGAAAAGCGCGTACAGGATTCCACTGCTAGCCACTATCTATCTTTGCTTAAAAAGCTTGTGACCTAAGGCAATATCAAGGCAGTCTGCACAGTATGCACGTGTGCCAATAAGAGACTGATCAGTTGCAGTTCTAGAAAATAGTTGGAAGATTCAAGTAAACAATACCAAGTGTGTATAACAATTGTTGTAATTGATTTAACAATAACAATGACATCAGTCGACTTGACTATTATTCTAAGAATATTTTATTTTCCCATTCAATTTTCTTTCTTATGATGTAAGAATTAACCTTTGATAATAAAAATCAAATTAGTTTTATTGTTATAATCAATAAAATTTTTCAATAATATTGAAGTGAACGAAAACACAAGTGGAGATAATCGAATGTATTTAAACACCAAATTACAGAACTTCTTAGTAAAATGTAAGAACTATACAGTAAATGCTTCATTTGCAAAATGTCAATCAATCTTCTCGGACTTCATTGTCTTTTCGTTTCCATATCAATCATTTTCTGTTCTCGTTCTCTTTACTTCGATCTTCTGCAGCCAGGCATTCCACCTTTGATTGATGATACATACTACTTATATCTATCGACATCAGTAGCACACATTACAATATGTATGATTAAAATCTTGAATGATACATACATTTTCTTTTTTTATTACCAAATAAACCGTGACATATTTTTAGTGAACAAAACACGATGGGGACAATCGAATGTATTTTAGCACAACATTACAGAATATCTCATTAAAATATAAGAGCCATATAGTGAACAATTAATTTGCAAAATAACAATCAATTGTCTCAATTTGACTGTTTCTTCTGCAAATATCTGTCCATAGTCTCCGATTATAATTGTTCATGCATTTTCGTACCAATTGCGTGCCATTCCCGTCCTCTACTTATCGATCTTTTAATGAAATACATTAAATGTCCGACCATCACCATATACTACTTATGTGGATATCAGTATCCCACAGCACATATTCAAGAAACTGTGATAATTCTCTTTTTTAGTATCTGTTATACATTCATACTTATATTTATGAATAAATAAACGAAATTCGATTGAATACATAAGAATAATAGAAAAAAACTACTTAGATGCAAAGATGGATAGTGGCTATCAGTGGAATCCAGGAACTTCAGCTGGATGTATCTGCATCCCAGAATTGATGTCCACTCCAGGACTCTAACCCAGTGAATTAAGTCAATATGGAGGCAATACGTACAGTATGCACATATGCCAATTAGAGACTGACCAGTTGCAGTCCTAAAAACATCAATGGGAAGATTCAAACAAATAATACTAATTGAATTTAAACTACTTATATATTTCTAGAATTTTTAATTACATTCAATATTAGAAACTTATGTAAAATATTCATTTTCTTTACTTCCCAAGGGAATAAATAAAAAATTTAAGTTACATAATCAATAGCTGAATTTTTCATAGTTTTTTTGAAAAAAATTATTTTATCATAAAAATCGAAAAAAAAAGAAAAAGAAAATAAAGTGAAAATAATTTGAGTTGATTTATTTGAATATTATAACAAAATTAAATTGATTTGTTGTTTTAATAAATTAAAATTAAAACTATTCAAATTGAATAGATCAGTTAATTTATTTAATTTTGATAGTTGAGATCATGAATTAATTGAAGCTAGAACACCAGGAGAAATCTGGAAGTGCTGGATGGCCGTTTCGTCCTATTATGGGATTCCTCAGCAGTGCGTATCCACGATCTCGCCTCGCGAGATTTGAACTCAGGACGTACCAGTCTCGCGCGCGAGCGCTTAACCACTAAACCACTGAGCTAGGCGGCGTCCAACGGTGTTAGTTAACGTAACTTATTTACTAAAGTGTGACATCAGTATATCTAGTCGCTGACTATTGGTCTGTGCTATATTAACAGATGCAGACTATATGGCTGAAGTTGATGCGATAATTGTGTTCAGTGATTGAAGATATTGGGTGAAGTGATCCAGAATTGATCACAGTGGCGCAGAT
Source organism: Schistosoma mansoni (assembly GCF_000237925.1). NCBI lineage: Eukaryota > Metazoa > Platyhelminthes > Trematoda > Strigeidida > Schistosomatidae > Schistosoma > Schistosoma mansoni. The sequence continues at coordinate 3,904,722 of NC_031498.1, forward strand.
GTATTCACTCTTTTTGTCCCCTCGATTTTGAATTCCAGTAATCCTCTATAAATACCATTTTACTTAACGTTTTCCATTCACACTCTCGATTCTTAGTCTTTATCATTGTCATCAATACTACCTAATTTTGATTCGTTCATAACCAATCTTTCTATATTTATCTCACAGTGCAAATATGGTATGGAAGTTTGTGCCAACGTACATGTGTCAGGCCATACATAGATTGTAACTGAATGACTGACAGACTGATCAAGTTCAGGTCTTATTCACTCTGCTCTGCACCATATAGTTTATATGAAACCTGATGATACTACCAGGCTGCCTAAGCTGTGATAGTTGGAACATAAGTGCAAAATCTATGAAGTATTTATTTGAAAGATAATCCCTTAACCATATGACCAGTTAATAAATGAGCAAACAATAAGGGGCTTCATACAATTTGTCATTTATGTATATATTTTATACAAACTATTTCATGATGAGCAGAGATGGATAGTGGCTAGCAGTGGAATCCAGGACGCGCGTTTCGTCCCATTTGGGACTCGTCAGCTGGATGTACCTGCATCCCAGAGTTGGTGTTCACTCTGGGACGCACAGTATGCACATATGCCAATTAGAGACTGACCAGTTGCAGTCCTAACACATCGATGGGAAGATTCAAACAAACAATACTAAATGAATTTATATTTCATGATGAGTCCTGTGTAAATTTTTCAGACTTTTAAAGCAAATACAGCTTTTGTTTATTTGATCAAGCTTTTGATTCTGATTTGTTAAACATATGCCGAACATTCGAAGCAAATAAACAGTTTTGCTATCCTACTTTTTTTAAACAAGAAAGCTTCATATCAATTTATGATTATGTTAGGAAAGCGAAAATAATGAACAAATCAGTAATACATATGTATATTCAGCATATATATTTTGTCAGTATGTTTTAAAACCACCTACCTAACTATCTATCTATCTATCTATCTTCCCATTAAACTATGGCCTGATAACAAGTTACCCGAAAAATAATGTCATGAAATACAATTGATCCTTCATTTTAATGATCTTAGTTACTTTGAAGCAAATAGTTTTTGTCCGAACTACATAAATAACCATTTAGACCATAATTTCATCATTTAGAAATACCGCTACAGTTAAACAGTTTCAGGGTATATATATATATACCCTGTCTTCAATCAGCACAACTTTTAAAACTACAACTTATCATTTAATAAATCATAATATAATAATTCTTAGGGTGTGTAAAAAGAATATTAAAAAAAAACACACAAGCAAACACATTGTTGACATTGCGGGTAACTAATGGTAACTGTTACATATAAGTTAGATATCAAACTACTTTGTATTCATTAAAAAAAAATAAGAAACTTCAAAGATTCATGCTTGATGTAATAATATGTAATATTGTATTGATTATTATAAATGAAAATGTTCTATGAAAAGTTTGTCTTCCTGAATATATTTTTTGGGGGTTGTATATTTTCAATGGTAATCACATGCAAAATTTCTTTTTCTGTTCTTTTCTTTTTTTAAAATAAAATGTAATTTTAAACTAATCAGTAAATAATTGTGTTTTTCCATTTTTATTGTTAAGGATTGGAATTGATGATCACGGTTTATGAGGAGTTGTACATTATGAGTGAAAGATAACTGACCACAGTCTTAGTATATATATATATATATATATATATATATATATCAACACAATTGGATATAGGGTATATCCAACTAAAGAGTGAATGTCTTGGATTCCAATTTTAGACACTATTCAATAATAATAATAACGAGTAAGTAGATTGTAATAGAAATATCTAGATACAATTAGTATTGTTTGTTTGAATCTTCCCATTGATGTTTAGAACTGCGATTGATCAGCCTCTTGTTGACATATGTGCATACTGTGCGTATTGCCTCGATATAGTCTCAATTCAGTATGCACATATGCCAATTAGAGACTGACCGGTTGCAGTCCTAAAACATCAGTGGGAAGATTCAAACAAACAATACTAAGTAAATTTAAACTTCACTCCATTGCACAAGCAAGTGGTTATCAGGACTCAGTAGCTGAGTGGATAATGCGATGGCGTTTGAAGCGGACAGTACTGGGTTCGGATCACGTAGTGAACATTGACTCTGAGATGCATGCACATCCAGCTGACGAGTTCGAAACAGGACCTGACGCGCGTCCTGGATTCCACTGCTAGCCACTATCCATCTTTGCTTACAATATCTAGATAATTTTGTTTAGATCATTCAAGTGATTATTTCTATGCTAAGGGATAAGGGGTCAGTTGGTAAGAAATTATGTATCAAGATTTTTTGTAATTAATGTAATCATATCTTCATTGTGAAATTTTCAAATGTTTAGTACTTAGATAGGTTATCGGTGAAGTCTGGGGAGTACTAACGACTTTAAATAAGGAAAAGACAGATTGATCTTGTTTCTTTCAAGAATTCAAGAAAATAAAAACAACCATAAAAGAGTAATAATTGAAAATAAAATTAAATGAATTGTTTCATTATATTATGCATCTAACTTTTCAAAGAATCACTATACAGAAATTTAAAACAATTAGCCCCTTTGATGAATTTCGATAATGCAATTAGAAGACAAAGTTTATCAGAATTATGTCATATATTTGCGCAATTAAGGGTGGCGGAACACATACCTAAATGGCTGTAGAAACAAATAAGTTCCAATGGTAAAATAAGATAACATAATAGACAGATATCTTCCTCCATTGCGAAACATTTGGTTGAAACTGGTCATAACGTTGAAATCAAGTCAGCCTTCAAGGACGTATACTAAGGTTTATTGAAACCTTGGCTATACGGAAATCGAAACCTCCTTTATGTGTTGAAAAACAATTTGTTCTTACCTTTAACCTACCCTGGTAATGCTGATTTATTATCCAGAGTGGTCATCATATTGTTTTTGTGTACTTTATTTATTTTCTTTCTTTGTTATGGCTTACCTTAACCTATCTAGTTGACCTTTTAATTTTCATGTAAAACATTAACATTATAAGACATTAACACCGTTGGATGCCGGCTCAGTGGTCTATCGGTTAAGGGCTCTGGCTCGAGACTGGTAAGTCCTGGGTTCGAAGTTCGCGAGTGCGGGATCGTGGATGTGCACTGCTGAGGAGTCCCATAATAGGACGAAACGGCCGTTCAGTGCTTCCAGGTTTTCCATGGTGGTCTAGCTTCAATTGACTCACTCTTTCAACTATGAAAATACTAAATCTCCACAAAACCCCTTCTTATAATTAATATAAAAATGCCTTAACAAGTATATGTGTGATCAGATTGTTCGAAATGTATTAAGTAAATATATCACACAATTCTGATAAACTTCGTCTTCTCATTGGATTATAGAAATCGCTATACAAATAAAATAAGCCATGAAATTATCTGATTATGATTGTATGTGATTAAACATATTCAATGTGAATGTAAAATTCGATAGATTTATTCATTGCTCATTATAAACTTTCAAATAAAATTTTTAGTTCACTTAGTATTGTTTGTTTGAATCTTCCCATTGATGTTTAGGACTCTGAAATGCAGGTACATCCAGCTGACGAGTCCCAAATAGGATGAATCGCGCGTCCTGGATTCCACTGTTAGTAACTATCCCTCTTTGCTTACAAAATTTTTAATCGTTATTTTTTTGTGACCCTGAATCTGACTCCACTTTGATGATGTGATTATCGTTATTGAAATATACGTCTCATCAGTCCTCATATATAATCATCGACTTAAATTGCGTTAGTGAATAACGGAATTAAATAAGTCAAATACGGAAATGAATTTCGAATATGTATATTTCATACAATCATAGATCCAAACAAACGAACGGAGAAACGAAGCGAAATGACGAGCAGTGAAGGCATGTGAGGCAACTCGACTTAACCAAGTGTTAGTCAAGATTTATAGTCACACAAAAATAAGCTACAGATATGTGATGAGTAGGATAAGAAGTGCACACACTCTCATATAAAAACAATCAAGATTATTTAGTGTATAAGTGACAAGATCAAAATGTGATTTAAGAAGAATGAGTAAATTGACTTGTCCGGAAGCTATGCCAACTTAAAATAACAACCATCACTACAATTTCATTGATCACAATAAAATTATATTAAATTTTCAGATATTGTATAGTTTGTATAAGGAAAATTAAAATAATTAAGATATACTAATCCAAGTAGAACTTATTTCAATGTATCAATCAACTGAGAATCATAATGAAAACTAATCAAATACTTCAATTGACTCACGCTTTCATTTATGAAAATACTAAATCTCCACAAAAACCCCTTCTGATAATAATAATAATCATATCCTCCCTAGTGACTGACTTCGAGAGGTAAATCCTGGAGTTCTAGTGAGAAGCAGTGACCGGTGGAGTTCAAACCACGTCTGTTGTGAGATAGGAATTCACTGAAGACAATTGGTGAACGGTTGCTCAACTTCGTGGATTGGTTGAAGTTAGATATTAACACCATCGAATGCCGCCTAGTTCAGTGGTCTATCGGTTAAGCGCTCTGGCGCGAGACTGGTAGGTTCTGGGTTCGAATCTTCCGAGGCGCGATCGTGGATGCTCACTACTGAGAAGTCCCACAATAGGACGAAACAGTCGTCCAGTGTTTCCAGGTTTTCCTTGGTGGTCAAGCTTCAAATGATTCACGTTTTCAATTATGCAAATACTTTTTCTCCTCGGTAGAAACTCTTTATCATCATCTTATTATTGAATATGTCGTGTTAGAGATTGTCACATATGTTTCTATATCAATTCCCTATTGACATAAACTTTATATAAAATAATCTTGTACTTCAATTCATAAGTTAATATAAATATGATAAAAAGTATGTATATTCTTTGTTTTTAAATAATTATATATTCACAGATAAATCTAATTATATACAATGTTGACCTAATTGATGTCTTATTTCATATATTTGACTAAAAAATATCTCAATCTGTTAATTACATCAGTTTTATGAAGTGATGGGTTTGTTGAGATTATTAAATCTTCATAGGTTTCATCACAGAATAATCTTAGCTAAACAATCATTAGAAACTAGAGTAGTATGAGACCATTCAAAAGTGGATATCTAAGATTTCATTGATGATTGAATTAAGGAAATTAGGCCTCATGAGCAAATGTTTTACTTTTAGACGATTGCGCCAACATCTTATGTTCTATATATATCTAACTATGATTAGTTCATGGTATTGTACAATCATCTTCCATTGTCTAAGGTAGACAACTGTCTCATATTCGATATATGTGAACGCCATTAGTCTGTATTTATTACCAGAACTTCAGTTAAATCATTTAGACGTAAGTTATTAGTGATCACAGGACTAATATTGATATATTGGGTCTGTGGAGGCTCTTAAATTTACATGAACTTCATAACGGACTGATCTTAATTAGCGACTGAATGTACTGGGTTTAATTCTAATTGCAGTATTCGAAGTGCAATACTCAGGAGTTCCATACTAGATTAGAACAGCTATTCAGAGCTTTCTGGTCTTCAATGTTTGCCTAACTGAGATTACTCAGTGCTGAAACATATCAAAGGGATGTTTTGCTTCTCCAATCATATATTTAATGAATTAATAAATATAGGAATCTGTGATCCTTTATTTCGGATGAGATACATCTGTTTACTCAGTGAAAAACTTATATAGGTTATTGAACTGTCTTTTTTAAAATAAAAATTAATATAAACTTTATAAGCAATCATAATATTATTTCCCAAAAAGTATTCATCAATTAAACAAAAGTGAAAATTTTCATACCCCGTCTTATTATCTAACATTCAGATCTAAAGATCAATTGACATGGATTTCAGCTGTTCCATTATTAAACTTTCCTCCAATCCTAGTCTTTTACTAGATCTTCAAAGATTTTTTTACAAAGTCACTACCTACTTACTCACTTATTCCTGTTACCCCTCGTGGAAGAGCTTAGACCTCTCACCAGCATTTTCAATTGAACTCTCTCCTGGACAATCCTTTCCATTTGTTTCTCGCTACTATTCATTCTTTTGATGTATGCTTCCCATTCCCGACACAATGTATTCATTGCTCTTCCCCTTTTCTGTTTCCTTTAAGGATTTTAAGTTAGCGCTTCCTTGTAATACTAGTGATTATTTGCTTGTTGTTGAAACGAAATATAGTTTCCAATCTCCGATGATGTTTTAAATGCATATTGTTTAGGAGTTTCAGAATAGATAAAAATGACTATTCAATAATCCCCTTGTCTTTTAATTTTTCTCTAATAAAAATTGATTCATAACATTAATTATGTTGAAATTATGACCATCTATGCAAAACATTGTTGTTTATTCTTGTATAAACATGTAGACAATAATAAAACTTTGTTAAGAGAGGAGGGAAATTTAATACAAAAAACATTATTTCGTATGTATAAATTATCTTGGGAAATAAATAAAACTATCTCATTTGATATAACTCCGCCTGTAGCCCCTCAAGGGGCTACTGCCAGTCTCAAGCCCGAATAAAGGAAGAGGATTGGGCATGGAGTTTGCAACCCCATCCCGTAAAAAACCGACCCGCCAAAAACACGCTAACCAGGAAAAATTATTCAAGCCATTTAAACTCTGCCATGGGAGTTGAAGGAAGAAGTATGACGCCTCATGATGAAAACCGAGATTCTTCGGAATTCATGAAGCTGATGTCCCTTCTAACAACCAGAGCAACAATTTTTATAATTGAATGGAACGTCAGGACAATGTGGAAAACTGGGAGAGTCTGCCAAATTGCTGCAGAAACGAGGAAATACAACCTGGAGGTGCTTGGGATAATGCTGGCCGGGGGCCTATGCTCCATTGAGAGTAACAGGTGTAAGTAAGCAAGTAAGTATCTCATTTGATATATATCTGATTATGAATGAAATTCATAAATAAATCAATAATTTATTTGTTTTTGTTATTTTTTTTATTTTAATATATACAATTCTATAATGAAATGATTAATTGAATGTTTTTCATATCAGTTATAATCATAATTATTGTATGGTGTGGGTTACTTATATATAATGATGGTCGAGCATAGAATGTATTTCAGTAGAAGATCGATAAGAAAAGAACGGAAATGAAATGCAATTGGTATGAAAATGCATGTACAATATTAATCGAAGACTATGGACTGATATTTGCAAAAGGCACAGTTAAGATTGAGACAATTGATTGATAGTTTGGAAATTAAATGTTTACTGTATGATTGTCAGATTTTAGTGAGATAGTCTGTAATTTTATGCTCAAATACATTCGATTGTCCCCACCCGTGTTCTTGTTTACTAGTAATGTAATATCAGTAATTATATCTGTAAATGTATTTTTATTATTTTCAACTTTTATTAAGTTTTATATAGTTGAGATCATGAATCAATTGAAGCTAGACCACCATGGAAAACCTGGAAGCATTGGACGGCTGTTTCGTCTCATTGTGGAACTCCTCAGCAGTGCGCAAACACGATCCCGCCTCACATGATTCGAACCCAGGACCTATCAATCTCTCGTGCAAGCGCTTAACCACTAGACCACTGAGCTGGGCGGCGTCCAACGGTGTTAATGTCTAACTTTAACCAATCCACAAAATTGAGCAACCATTCATCAGTGCTTTCAAGTTTTCTAGCTTCAAATGACTCATGATCTCAACTATATCAAATTACTAAAATCTCCACAAAACCTTCTTCTCATTTTACTATATTTGTTTTCCTTCTTTTCAGTTCAGTCGATCATTGTTTTTTTATCAAAAAATAGAAGAGAAAGAAAGTTTATTTTATATCTGGATTAATAAAATACTAAATTACAATAGAAATAAAGGAATATTATTATTTATTATGTCAGTTATCATTTATTTATTGGGATTCAAAACAAATTTGTTCATTATTATAATCGTTATGTATATATGGTAGTGTAAAGTTGTATAGTAACTATGTTATTTTTTAATGTTCACAATTTTACAATGGAAACTGATATTCATTAAGGCAACTCTAGAAGCTGGAAAGTATTGGAAGATTTTTTCGTTTCAATATGGAGTTTCTCATCAGTGAGTAAGCATGACACTACTGGAGATAAAATCTAGGATATAACCTCTAAACTACTAAGTTTATTTCATGTGGTTGATATTAGCTGACTTCAATAAATTTGAGTTAATACTCAATCATTTTTCTGTATGATTGGTGGATGGATGCATCACATTTATTTCAATGATCAAATATGAGGCTATTATTCAACACAAACTGAGAAATCAATTGATAGTTAATGTAAGAAACTAAGAATTATGGAAATAGTTGCTTTTTCTCCTATCATTGATAAATACAATTATCTAACTGCAATTACTGACGTTTACTGAATTACTTATTTATTCAAACATCTGGAGATTCACATTAGTCATCCCATATATATCTATCAATCACAAGATTCTGATAGAATTCTTGATAAATTAGTTAATGATATGGTGAATATGGTTGTCGATAGCATAGTCACAAAATCATATGTGTTTCAGAATGACAGGTACTTAAATATATGCTGCAAATGAATAGAACGGTTTAGACGTTATATGTAGGAACTAATAAGACATTTTAAGTCCGTTTACAATATACTTTAATCTGCACTTAAGGACAAATTAACAAACAATAGTTGACTGATGAATTATGTAAGAAAAGAACGGGACCAACTGAAATTGTTTACCCTTAAAAATATACAAATAATAAATAATTTTACTCTAACCTTTTTTAATAATAAGCATATTGATGTGGATCCAATGAAATAGTTTATTCTATCTTCTGCTAAAAAAACCCAAAAATGAAAAGGTTTGCGGGGTAAAATAGGTTCACTCTATTTTATTGCTTCATATCAACTGCGAACAGCCTAAAGTTACTGGGAATAAATAAACGATTAACAGTTTTTAGAGAAGTTTGAATGAATATTCAAAATGGAATTGAAAACCATATTATATATACATATATATTGCATGTTGTAGCTATATATTTATGTGTCTTATGCTTCAGATAAATAGAATATATTTCTATTTCATTTGCATCTAATCACACTGAAAAATAAGAGTAAACTTCAGTACAGTACTGTGGAGATGGTTGAGTTTTTTAATTGTAATTATGCATCAATCAATGTGAGACCACCATTAAAAACCTGAAAGCACTGAACGACCATCTCGTTCTAGTATGGAACTCTTCATCAGTGCCAACCGACGATCCCTCACACGGAACTCGAACACAGGACTCTTAATAACGTTCATAATATCTGTGTACAAATAAACTATTACGCAAATGAATAATTCTCTTCAAAAATCATTCAACCTGATGAATAATTCGCCTAATATGATGATCTATTTTGTTTTAAATATGCTATTCACTTGTGTTAGTTGAGGTTGTTCAAACAACAATCCGATTTATCTAAAGATTGTCAATCACTGTTTTGACCAAGTATTAGTTGCCATTTTGTCATACAGGCATAAAAATCAATCTACTGAGGAGCTACATACCTAGAAATTTCAAACAAATGAATATAAATGTTAGAACGATAATTTGATGTAGACAATGGCTCATTTCATTCGGATTCAATGTATACACATACTGCTATTCGGAGAGTATTAAGTGTGCTCTAAAACATATATTTTGGTTCCGTAAGCATTGGTTAATTGGTTATGTAAATGTCTAACAATAGTACTATTTTGTTATCTTTAAAAAAGTACATTAGTTGACATAGTCTACATGATTCATTTTATTATTAAATACTTTATCAAGTTACCATCTGAATGAAAAACCCTTGAATTCTTTTCTTACACTATTTATAAAATTTCAAACCATTAGTATGAATATTGATAAATTGATCAGCTGATTTATGAAATCAAACAATGTGAAATTTAGACAAATAATAAATGTTTACATTAAAATAATATTGTAAAATTAAAGTAACGACATTTTCATAGTTGAAAGCATGAGTCAATTAAAACTAGATCACCATGGAAAACCTGGAAGCACTGGATGGCCGTTTCGTCCTATTATGGGACTCCTCAGTAGTGCGCATCCACGATCCCGCCTCGTGAGATTCGAACAACAGAAAAAAATATTTATGTATCAAGATAAACTGACAGTTGGATATTAGAGAGAAAGCAAACATTGAATGAAACCTCACCACATTGCACAAGCAAGTGGCTATCAGGACTTAGTAGCTGATTGGATAACGCTATGGCGTTTGAAGCGAATGGTACTGGGTTCGAGTCTTAGAGCGAACATCAACTCTGAGATTCAGGTACATCTAGCTGACGAGTCTCAAATAGGACGAAACACGCGCCATGGATTCCACTGCTGGCCACTATCCATCTTTGCTTGAAACAAAATAGGATTTTAAAGATATTGTTTGAAGGATGATAAACATTAGACCTACAGCCCTTACATAAATCAAATGAGATTTGTTTGGCGCATATATATCTGGTGCTCCTTTGTACCATTATTTATATGTTCAAATAAATAATATAAATAAGTACGAAAATCATTCTTTCTTTATTCTTTTCTTAAATCTTAGTACTTTGACGTTTCTAATATGAACTATTCGATAAATCAGTCATCTTATTTAGGTTAAACTAACGAAATAATTTAGATCAAAACTGTTGATTGAATGTAATGTTGATTTAACTTAATAAGAAGGAAAAAACAAAAGAAACTTTTTTAACTGTTTTTACTTGACGTCATGATTTAAATGTGATAAATAAATCAGCTGATTAATTTTACAATCATTATTATTATTAATGAATAAATAAAATGATACGAAAAAAAAGTAATTCGATTTTTCACATGCTGATTCTATAGTTCTTTTGTTAAAAATGTTTTTTTTTAATATGTGGTGATATATTTTTACAGAAATATATTATATAGTTGACATCGTGAGTCAATTAAAACTAGATCACCATGGAAAACCTGGAAGTACTGGATGGCCGTTTCGTCCTATTATGGGACTCCTCAGTAGTGCGCATCCACGATCCCGCCTCGCGAGATACGAACCCAGAACCTACCAGTCTCGCGCCAGAGTACTTAACCGATAGACCACTGAGCCGGCCGGCATCCAAAGGCTTTATTGTCTAACTCACTAATGACTGGCTCCATGAGGTATTTCCTGGAGTTCTAGTGAGAAGCAGTGACCAGTGGATTTCAACCAGGTCTGTTATGAGATAGGAATTCACTGAAGACATTGGTGAATGGTTGCTCAATTTCGTGGATCAATTGAAGCTAGACATTAACACCGTTGGATGCCTGCCAGCTCAGTGGTCTATCGGATAAGTGCTCTGGCGCGAGACTGGTAGGTTCTGGATTCGAATCTCACGAGGCGGGATCGTGGATGCGCACTACTGA
>NC_031498.1:3916347-4029057 GCF_000237925.1 Schistosoma mansoni
TCAGTAGTGCGCATCCACGATCCCGCCTCGTGAGATTCGAATCCAGAACCTACCAGTCTCGCGCCAGAGCACTTATCCGATAGACCACTGAGCTGGCAGGCATCCAACGGTGTTAATGTCTAGCTTCAATTGATCCACGAAATTGAGCAACCATTCACCAATGTCTTCAGTGAATTCCTATCTCATAACAGACCTGGTTGAAATCCACTGGTCACTGCTTCTCACTAGAACTCCAGGAAATACCTCATGGAGCCAGTCATTAGTGAGTTAGACAATAAAGCCTTTGGATGCCGGCCGGCTCAGTGGTCTATCGGTTAAGTACTCTGGCGCGAGACTGGTAGGTTCTGGGTTCGTATCTCGCGAGGCGGGATCGTGGATGCGCACTACTGAGGAGTCCCACAATAGGACGAAACGGTCGTCCAGTGTTTCCAGGTTTTCCCTGGTGGTCTAGCTTCAATTGACTCATGCTTTCAAATAAATTTTTCATTTGTTAATTTTATATATTCTCCTCCCACTCCCTCTCCTTGAACAATATCCTCATTATAATATTTCACATTAATTTATAAATATCAATAAAATATCTTGGTAATTCCACTACAATTGGTCTACAATCAGGTATTTATTCTCCCTCCCTCTCTCTCACTCTCATTTTTTTAATATTTAAGGGAATATAATGGTGAAATGAAAAAAAACTAAGGAATAAATAAAAGAATAGAATGTGAAAAGAAAAATTGGCTTTGGTTCAGGGAGTTTTTTTTAAAGTAGTGCACAGACACTGAACTATTTGCTTCGTTTCTTTTGCCGAAATAAAAAAAAGTATGTACCGCCATAACGACTACATTTACGTATACAATATGTATATATAACCATTATTCCGACTAAGTGAATACATAAATCTAAGTATAAATGTGAATGATAATATATCACTATATAAGAATATATTAATTCATATACATACCTTTAATCATATATATGTATACTGAAAGTAAGTAATGTTAGATTTTTTTTAATTGACAATGACATACATATTCATGATTCAAAATCTATTTAGATTAATGCCATCTAAAGAAAAGTAATTTTGTAAGTATACTTGGAACACATATGTATATATATATAGGTAAATTCCATTGTTAATTACATACCAAATATGTAAAACAAAAAGTTGTGATATAACGACATACATACAGAGAAACTGATTAATTACAATTCTGAATAATAATAATAACAACAACAGGTATTTCCAAACATAGTTTTCCAGCCATTACAAACGTTAGTGGCTAGTTGAACTTAGTGGCTTATTGTATAGATGGTTGGTACTACATTCGAGTATGAATGTAAAAATTAATACACTGAGAGACAGTTACATCACCATTTTCGTTCTTTTCTTCCAGACCATGTCGTCCCATGACGTCTTCGTATCCAGTGTTGTTCATTCCAACCTTGGCATTTAAATCTCCCATCAGTATGGTCAGATCCTTTGTTGGGCACTTCTCGACGATCCACTGCAGCCTATCGTATCGTTGGTAGGCGCATAGCACTGGATGATTTTCATTGTAATGCCCTCTCTCTTTGTTTTGAAGGAGGCTTTGATGATGCTTGGTCCATGAGATTCCCATCCAATAAGTGCATTTTGTGCTTTTCTGGACAGCATCAATGCAACTCCTTGTGTATGTGGGGCATTTTCTTCTTCATGACCGGAGTATAACAGAAGCTCCCCTGAAGATAGTCATTGTTGTCCAACCTACGTCTAATGTGTTTCAATGATTCCAAGCACCTCCAGGTTGTAGTTTCTCATTTCTGCAGCAATTTGGAAGACTCTTCCGGTTTCCCACATTGTCCGGACATTCCATGTACCTATAAAAATTGTCGCCCTGGTTGTTAGAAGGTGCATCGGTCTCATGACTTCCGAAGGAACTCGGCTTTCATCATGGGACGTCATAATTATTCCTTCTACTCCCATGGCAGAGTTTAAATGGTTTGAATAATTTTTTCTGGTTAGTAGTTTTTTAGCGAGTTGGTTTTCTGCGGGATGGGGTTGCTAACCCCATGCCCAACCCTCCTCCTTTACCCGGGCTTGGGACCGGTAGTAGCCCCCGGAGGAGCTGCAGGCGGAGTTTACATTCAGCCGATAATTCCTAAAGAGGATGAAGTGTGAACTAACAAATTACTCGGTTAGCTATTTACTAAATATACTTTTACCTGAAGTCTATAGTTGATGTAAGTTAGTAGTTAAGTACTACCCATCATGATTCACATTTTTAAAAAATCAAATGTCATTCGGATTTATGCATCAACTTGTTAAAGCATTCATTTAATAATTAAATATATTTTATCTTCTTTAAAATAAACGTGGATTGATAGAAAAAACACATTAGACTATCATAATGTAATTGCGCAGTATTCATTTAGGTTTGGTTATAGTTTTCGTCATGGACTAATTCCAACTGGACAGTTACTGAAAACCAAGAAGTATTTAATGGGTGTTTCATTACGATTCAAAGCACACCAGCTGTCGAAACCAATGTTTTTCTATGTCACTGAACTTAGAATCGTTGTGTCTAGGAGTGAGAACGATACCTTAATACTATTGTGTTGGAATAAACTCAGCGAGTTTTCCAACTTTTAACAATTTCATTGAAATCATTGATCAAGAGTATAGGGATCCACCCAAGCTAGACAATCCTCGAAAACCTAGAGGCTTTCGACAGGGTTTCGTCCTAGTATGGGTAGATCTTAGCAGTGAGCAACCACGGAACCACAGCTAAAAATCGGACCAAGTAGCTTCATCCTTGCACATAAACGCTTAATCTCTAGACCACAGGACTGGAACCCAGTAATGAACAAGTCTAACTTCCATTTTTTCTACAATATTACACAATCAATTTCCATTGTCTTCAGCACGCACTTTCCTCACATCTGACACGGTTTGAATCCACCAAATACTGCTTCTCACTAGAACTCTGGAAATTTCCTCTCAAAACTAGTCACCAGTGAGCACATGATAATGTCAGAACATGACAGTCGATAGCAATACAATGAAAAGTGCGGATGGCAAAAGAAATAAAAGGCAGTCAGTTCCTGAAAAAGTCAGCATTATGCATTTATTCAACCCTTGTGGAATAATTAAAAAGCTCGCTTACATGTGAAGTAGTTGCTGACGACCTTTTATTCGGAATGACAATGATATCTTGGCAATTAATCTATCTAATTCAAAGAAAGATTAATCAGTAACTGAAACTACTTGAACTACAAATCATCTGCATCAGTTTAAAATTTCGTGAATATATGGGTTAGGAAATCCTTGTTCTAGCTAATTCTAAGAGTAACCAGTCATTATTAGAATAGTTCAGTAGTCACTTGTGATTGTTATAGTATATGAATAAAATTTGAAACCAACCACGATCGAACCCGTGAAACTCGAACCCAGGGCCTTCGGTCTCTTGCGAGAACACCTAAACTCTAGACTACTGAGCTGGCCAGCATCCAACGGTGTTAATGCCTAACCCCAACCAATCCACGAAATTGCGCGACCTTCTTCCATTATACTGAGGTAGATACCTGTCTCTACCTGACATAGATTAGCTCCACTGGTCATGGCTTCTCATGTCAAGTAGAGACAGGTATCTACATCAGTACAATTGAAGATGGTCACGAAATTTCCTGGATTGGTTGGGTATTAATACCGTTGGATGTTAGTCAGCTCAGTGGTGAAGAGGTTAGGCGTTGGAGCACGAAACCGAAGGTCCTAGGTCCGAGTCCCACGAGTTCGATCGTGAATGAGCACTGCTGAAGAGTCCTACAGTAGGACGAGACGATCAATGGTGGTCTGACATCAATCGGTTCATGATCTCAATCAAAAATTGTGTTATCCGTATTAAAAATAATTATAAATGAAATTACAATACTATATATATATATATATATATATATATATAATCATCACAGAAATTAAGAACTGTACACCCCTGCAATAAAGTCCATTCAGTTCTTTGTATTGTAAATACATATTTTGACAAAAAACAACTACATGGACAGACTATGAGTGTAATACGTCGAGCTATAACTCAATTAACTGAAGTTGATTTTGATCTAATCATCTATGATTTGTATTCATTTCTTGAAGAGTAATTATATAACTTAATCAATTAGTTATGTTTGTCACTGATCGATGCTTAATTGTATGAAATTTTAAATTTATTTACACTGTTAAATACTACTCAATTTCTAATTATATATACAGTAGTATATTCATATTTTAGTTTGATTTATTTTTGAGGTCGAATCAGTCCGTATCGCCAATCTTAATGTTTTTACCACCCATCGTTGGATTCGGCGTCTTACTATCAACCACAAGCTAGTTAATCATATCCGTGGATAATTCAATGTTAGGCATAGGTGAAAGATATCAAGAAAAAATAATCTAAATTTATCACAATAAAAAACTTGTTTTTTATAACCAATTTTATGTTACTGTTAAACAAATTAAGAAAATAATCAGAAGGTAAAGTGACTTAAAATACATTTGAAAATCAATCCATCCAATAGTTTCAATTTGAATGAAAGATTGGATTATTTATATCCCTATTCATAGGTTTGAATTATCCCCTGGTTGATATCGAGTTCTAGTGCCTAGTGACTATATCGGATAAGTAATTCAGAGAATAATACTTCGGTATTTAAAGTGAAAAGTACTAGATTCTAATTACTGTATGAACATCAACACACCAGAAGGCAGGTAGATTCATTTCTGATAGCAATCTATCTATCCAGTTCGTTAAAATGTAGCTGGAGTTATATTTTCACTTATTATGAAATAATAACAAAGATTTTTTCTAAAAAACAATTATATGATCATTGTATGTAAAGGTAACAAATGTATTGTTTATGTGATCAACAGAACATTTATTAGTGCGGAAAAAAAGCATGCAAAGTTTGCAATTACTCATCGTCATAACTCTACTATATGTGAGCAAAAGAAACTTTGGGTTCACTTGACACTGTCACAAAAATCGATCCACTATTATCCTTCTCTTCCTCATGTTCTACTTTTTCAGAAAACACTAGAACTTTTATCCTGTTTTTTCCACCTATAATCTTTAAAAACATTCCTCTTCTTTCTTACCAACTTTTATTTGATCACAGTAGCACCTTTATTGTTTATTGTAGTCAAGTCTTTATTTCTATCATTATGATTAATGTAATTGACCCTACTATTTTGACTTTATTAACCGAAATATTTAACCCCTATCAGTTTAGTTATTCAAATATTTTTGTTTCTTTATACTCTATTTGACCATCGTTATTATTACCGTTATTATGATTATTATTACTTATTGGTATTTATTATTAATTTTACAATTTTGTTTATTATAATCATAACACTTTGCAGATATTTTTTCACGAAAATGAGGCTATGGTGGAGAAGATTTGTAGCTCAGGTGGATGATTTCGTTGGTATTTTGTTCTCTCAGCTGGCTGGTTCGGTCATGGAGCTTCGAACACTTCACTTCTACCCAAAGTTTGGGCTGATGATGTCGTTCAGAAGAACGTTGAAAGCTCCACGACCAAATCAGTCAGTTAAGAGAACGAAACTCCATCAAGAATTGAGTCTATGTTCTCCATGTCTTTCGTTTATTTTTTGTCTACAAATCGAAATTATATACGTATGGAAGTTAGCTATATCCTTCTAGTGAAGCTAAACTGTGTCGACTGTGGGGTGGCTACCCACCGAATACAGTTGAAGATGGTCATGGACTGATTGAAGTCAGACTTGTTTACTATTGGGTTCTAGCTCAATAGTCTAGAAGTTGAGCGTTCGCACGCGAGCCTAATGATCCTGGGTTCAATACCCTATCAGAGAGTTGTGGATGCATACTTCTGAGTATTTCCATACTAGGACGAAACGGCCATCCGATGATTTCAGATTTTTACTTGTGATTTAACTTAGATCAGCTCATGGTTTCAATGAAGTTTTATTTATCTATTTATGGATACAAATCAATATGTATGTGAAAGATTCAAAGCATAAAAAATTAGATGAATTTACTTCATCCTTCAAAATTGGTTATCCTTACTTTACTAGCAATATCAATTTCCCCTCAAAATTATTTAATTATTTCTGACGTCTTAAAATAATTATTTGGTAATAAAAAAACGTTGTTTTTTGTATTTTTCCTAGAAAAAGATTTAAAAATGCCTCATATGACAAAGTAGACTTCAAACAAACAATAATTTATAAGATTAACAACATATAACTCATTTTCCAAGTACAAATCTAGGCTATATATGTTAGGCCCCAAAATGCTCTGGTGAGAGTGAGAGTCCGCTCTTCCTCGCGAAATGCACCCACATGGCCACTCGTATATTGCCTCTGCCAGGGAAGTCCTACTCACTGCCTTCTCGTGGCATTACTATTGTTTACGAAATCGAGAGGACAAAAGGCGAATGTCCGGCGCTTTAACCGGGTTGGTAGATATGTATGATCCACTTAGGGGAGTTGGAAAACCCTGATTTCAAACCGATTGTGAACATGGGCTCCAGTATCCTGAAGGAACAAATGGCGTATGAACCAGTTGTTGGTAACCGGTTACCATGGGACTGCATCTCCTCACGATGCTCCATTGCCTTGTGGATCAGATCTTTAGGTCAAAGGCTCGGGGTGTGGCCCCCTAAGAAAACCACCTGTTTCAGTTTTGGCACCTGTGCAGTATCACAGCCCTCACACAAATCAAATGAGATTTGTGAGGCGCATATTTATCTGGTGCTTTTTTGTACCAATATTTATGTGTTTAAATAAATAAATAAATGTTGCATTTTGATTTTGTTTTTTAAAAAAAACAAAGATACAACATGATTACCTTAACTGAAGTAGGTAGGGGGGTTGTTTGTGGAGATTTTTAGTAATTTTTATATATAGTTGAAACCATGAATCAATTAAAGCTAGACCACCAAGGAAAACCTGCAAGCACTGGACGGCCGTTTCGTCCTATTGTGGGACTCCTCAGCAGTGCTAAAGGGCTTCAATTGACTAGTGATTTCAACTATATATGAAGTAGGTAGAGTGGAATTTTTTACTACTAGTCTACTAATTTTTTTAATAATCTGAATGATATTCTCCTACCTCAATTCAAAATGAACCATCTATAAAGTAAATATTCAAAATAAAATGAAATCAACGAATAGTAAAAAGGCATTATATTATGAAACATTTTCAAATTATTTAATTCCTTTTTAATGTCTCACATCAACCCGGCGTTCAATTACTAGGAAACTATTCGTTCAAATTTAAAGGTAAATTCATATATAATTCATTATACTTTTTTAAAATATTTTAGTTTTTTTTTAAAATAAAATCCTTTCTGTTATATCTCGAACTTAGATTCTTAGTATGTCGCGTAATACTTGAGCACTCAAACGCTAAAACCCTCCCAAGTCGTAAAATGAGAAGACAGAATACTAGTAAGTGGGAATGTTATTCTCGAAACAGTGTCAAATATAGTACAAAAATCTCATATATTTATAATTTTCGGCTAAAAGTAAATTGGAAAGCCAATAGGCACATAAGGGGTCCTTCTTATTCAACCAATAGGAGAGCTAAGCGTCGACATTCTGGAATGTTCCTCTAGCGGTGATTGGATGGAATGCCTTGAGCTCTTTCTGGGCTTCTCGTGGCTTCCCTGAGTTTGTCATCGAGTCATTCTAACACTTTCCATTATTTGTCTTTATCTACTTCTCTTAATTTTTTTGGAAACAAAATGGTAAAAAGATCATGAGTTTACATAAAAATTTCAAAATATAACTAATTCACGATTACTGTAAAGTTGATTACAACCCAAAGTGATTGGTTTGATTAAGTGTTATGAACGAAAACAAATGAGGACGATCAAATGTACTGTAACATAGAATTATAAAGTATTTTGATAAAATGTGAAAACTATACGTTCAATCCTTCATTTTCAAAATGTCCATTATTTGTCTTAGACCTCATTGTTTCTTCAACTCCATATCCGTTACTCTTCGTTCTCATTCTGTTTTATTCAACCTTCCCGACCTTCCCCTACCAGGCTTCTCACTTACCACTGGTGTTACATGCTACTTATATCCGTCAACATAAATAACATATACCTTAATAACTTTAACTATCAATGATTTGATAAATTCAGTTTTGTGGGTAAATTGAATGTATATCAACTACTCCAAGTGAATATAAACATTTTTTGAGTTTGATTCCATTATAATATAAACTATATTTAGTTAAATGTTTGGTTTACAGTACTAAAATAATTTTCTCAAAAACACTTTCAAAGAAGAGGTAAAACTCATCCATGATCTATTGAGTAAAAGCAATTACCTATTAAAACACTTAACAAAGCGTACGTCCTAAAGTAAAGCCATCGACAGTACAGAAAAAAGGCTTTTTTCTAGAATTATGCTTTAGATGTGATATAGTTGGCGAGATTGTGATATTACTTACAAGAAAAACCAAAGAATGAATATATAATACAACTACGTTATGTTGTACTCTTTTCAGCTAGCCATTAGTAATATTATTAAATAAAAAAATAAGGTACCTAGTTTCACCGCCTCTCCGTGTATTTACCAGTTCAATTGCTCTTGGGAAGTTTGTTATGTTTGACGTACAATCAGGCAAATACATCACCCTGTTTGGTTAGCCAAATGAGAAAAGAGAAGAACGAGAAACTCTGTTTTGATATATTTATTAAATTGTAGTCACTATATCAAGACAAGGCTATTTATTGAAACCCATTGAACTTGACTTATATGTCTAGACTTTGTATTCCATACACAGTAGAAGCCACATGTATACACATTGATAAAACTAATCTTTAAATTATACGGTCTGTCTATCTTAATAATTTGATTACCTAATGTTTCTCTCATCCGTTTTATCAATTACGGATTATTAGTTTTACAAATAACACTAAACATCCACATTCAATTGCTTGATTTCGAGCTTGCATAACTAATTTTTACGCGATTACTTTTTATAATCGACTGATTACATCAGCTTATTGTTAGATCTGTTACATTCTTGACATTTGTTGAGATTCTAACTGATTACTGTTTTTAAAGGTTTACATGATTAAATTGATCAACCCCCTCATTAATCGGATATCGATTTCATTCGTAGCTGTAAAACTTGTGTATCAGTAAAAGACCTTAGGAAGGATTGAATTGAAAGGAAACATTTCTTTGTTCAGTTTGTCCTTTTAGTATCATAATGGAATTACTTAATGTACTAAATTATTTTTGTATTAAGTTCTATCAATTGAAGTCAATATTACTAATGAGAGTTAAATAAGAGACCCACGAATGGTATGTAAAAAATAGAGTATTTTTACTTATTACAAAAGTATTGTTGAATAAATTCATAGTTCGATTGTTAGACATAACCTTTTTCTGTGACAAATCACTTAGGGTTTACTATGCAAATATTTGAATTCGTACTGACTAGTGATTGGTGTCATGCTTATTCAATCCTTATTACTGAATAAATCCTATTGATTGACTAGTCATGTGATGACTAGTTTCAGTGATTCAACATAATATGGATCACTTCGAGGTGTTAAATGATTTACACTACTTTACACAAAATAATGAACCTACATTTGTACTAATCGTCAACAAAAGTTACATGGAATCTTATGAAAACTGACACTCTCAGTAGATTTCAAACCCCTATCTACGTGCTTCATAGTTTAAGACATTACCACTAAGCTATTCAATTCATGATCAACATCATGTAGGATTTAAATATTATAAAAAGTGATGGATCATGAACTAACTGAAATGAAATAAATAAAAATTAACAACTATACAAATATCTGGAAGCACTGGACGGCCGTTTCGTCCTATTATGGGACTCCTCAGCAGTGCACATTCACGATCCCGCCTCGTGAGATTCGAACCCAGGACTTACCAGTCTCGCGTCAGAGCGCTTAACCGATGGACCACTGAGCCGACATCCAACGGTGTTTATGTCTAACTTTCAGGTTTTTCCTGATAGTCTAGTTCAATTGACTCACGCTTTCAACTATGAAAATACTAAATCTCCACAAAAACCCATTCTGATATACAAATATGATATAATAAATTAATGAATAGAATTACTGAAATTATTAGTCTATTATGAACATACTACTATTATGCCGTTATGATAAATGTTTCCAATTATTTAGATAATGATAATTAATTAATCAGATGATATAGGTCATCTTTTTTTTCTTCTATGTGAATTCTTTTCTATTTCAATGTTATAATAGTTGAATATTTAAAAGACAGGATGTGTTAATTAGTTTATCAGAAAGTTTTCGTAACTTATTTTAGTAAAAACATCATTTTTTTTATCAATATAGTACGATAATGTGTTTGTGATATTGTTATGTAATGTATGAATAGATTGTAATATTTATTGTCCAAGTACGCCTATTTTTGAATAATCATTAAAACTTTATAAACAAAGATGGATAATGTCTAGCATTGGAATCCAGGACGCGCGTTTCGTCCAATTTCGGGACTCAGTAGCTGAGTGGATAACGCGATAGCATTTGAAGCGAACGGTACTGGGTTCCAGTTCCATAGTAAACATGAACTCTGAGATGCAGGTACATCCAGCTGACGAGTCCCAAATAGGACAAAACGCGCATCCTAGATTCCACTGCTAGCCACTATCCATCTTTGTTTATCATACTCGTGAATTAAGGCTATACAGAGGCGATACGCACAGTATGCACATATGGTCAATAAGAGACTGACCAGTTGCAGTCCTAAACATCAATGGGAAGATTCAAATAAGCAATACCAAGTGAATTAAAGCTGTTTTGAATTGTAGTAATTTAATAAGAGTATTTCAGTTTTGTTGACTGATCATTGATTTGTGATTAATATTATGGTTGTCTAGTCCTTCAGAGATAATCTAATTCTGTTGATTAAGTTGTAGTATGGCCAATAGTTTAAATGATTCAACATTATGTGAACTATATTAGGTGATTGAAGGTACGTTACTGGTGAACTAAATATTCGATGGGAATGCCAGACTTTGTGAAGGTGAATGACTTAGGTTTGAATTCTGTACAGTGCGAATCCACGATCCCACCTCGCGTGATTATTCAGTCATAGTTGATACATTTAGAATTTTGAGGTTAATAAATAATCTTCATTGAAATAACATTTTAAACCACTTCATAATTGTATCGACTTGAAATTTCGTTTATCACACACTTTT
Source organism: Schistosoma mansoni (assembly GCF_000237925.1). Lineage (NCBI taxonomy): Eukaryota > Metazoa > Platyhelminthes > Trematoda > Strigeidida > Schistosomatidae > Schistosoma > Schistosoma mansoni. Next base: position 3,927,593 of record NC_031498.1, read on the forward strand.
TATGTACTGCATGAGCATACTAATTGATAATTTTTAAACTGGAATCAACATTTTGATTCATTGAAAACCATTTTCTTGAGCATACTAAGAAGCTTTAACTGAATTTCAATAGACTAATGGACTGATAATTTCCAATAAATCATTATGACTGATATTTTGGTAAAAAAGAAATAATGTAATTCTAGTATTATATAGTTACTGTATGAAGCGGGCGCTTGGAGAACTACAAAATCCATCACCCAAAAGATACAGGTGTTTATTAACAGTTGTCTACGCAAAATACTTCGGATCTGTTAGCCAGACACTATCAGCAACAACCTACTGTGTGAGAGAACCAGATTCGAGTGGAGGAAAAAATCAGGAAGAAGCACTGGAAGTGGATAAGACACATGTTGAGGAAATCACCCAACTGCGTCACAAGGCAGGCCCTCACATGGAATCCTCAAGGCCAAAGGAGAAGAGGAAGACCAAAGAACTCATTACACCGAGAAATCGAGACAGATATGAGAAGAATATACAACAATTGGAAAGGACTAGAAAGGAAGGTCCAGGACAGAGTGGATTGTAGAATGTTGGTCGACGGCCTATTCTCCATTGGGGATAACAAGCGTAAGTAATTAAGTATTATATAGTGATATACTCATTTAACCATGAACAACATTATTCACTAATATCACTTACATAACTCAATTCAAATGTATTCTAATATGAAACTATGTAAAAAAATATTTTTTTAAACTAACAAACTCAATTTCCTTAGAAGACGATATAAAAATAATATTTTATCATAAATCTTTTCAGAAGGGGGTTTTGTGTAGATTTTAGTAATTTTATATAACCGATAAACCACTGAGCCTGCATCCAACGGTCTGTTGGGAAATATCAACTCACTGAAGACATTGGTGAATAATTGCTCAGTTTCGTGGATTGGTTGAAGTTAGACATTAACACCGTTAGATGCCGGCCAGCTCAATGGTCTATCGGTTAAGTGATCTGGCACGAGACTAGTAGGTTCTGGATTCAAATCTCACGAGGCGGGATCGTGGATGCGCACTGGTGAGGATTCCCAAAATAGGACAAAATGGTCATCCAGTACATCCAGGTTTTCCATAGTGATCTAGCTTCAATTGACTCATGATCTCAACTACATGATTTTTTTGTTTATTTTAACTATTAATATTTTTAGAATTTTATTCTGATTAAATTTTTTTTCATTTATTCTATATTATTTATAAATATTGAACATTGAAAAAACAATGTCATTTAAAAATACATAAATTATTTTGAAAATAAAAAAATATAAGAAAAAAACTTTATCAATAATAAAATAATAAATTCGATTGTTTTTATTCTATAATTTTTTTTCTAATAATTAGATTTATCGATTTTTTTCTCTCATGAACTGAAATTAAAATTAGATAATCAACAACAAAAAATAAGAAAAAAAGAATGAAAACCGTTTTTTTGTTCTTTTCTTATTTCGAATAAAAGAAAAGTTAAAAAATAAAAGTCATTTTTATAGTTGAAAGCGTGAATCAATTGAAGCTAGACCATCAAGGAAAACCTGGAAACACTGGATGGCCGTTTCGTCCTATTGTGGGACTCCTCAGCAGTGGGCTGATTAAATGTTGAATATATTTTCTGATATATTCATTGTGAATAATCAATTATTATAGGAATTTATAGTGACCAATAAGTATAGAAATGCTGCATTGGTTATTTGAAGTGGATTTCAGATAAAATCTATCTTAGTGTTTATATGATAACTTCATAGAAACATTTGTCATAGACTATTAATTACATCTTTATTATTATTATTATCCTTAGTAATAATAGGGAAACTAAAAAATAGAGTCATCTAGGATACTGAATAATTATTAAAACTGATCTCGAACGAATTGAAGTTGATCATATGAATGGGGTAATTTCAACATAATAGTCTAGAAATATAATACTCGTAGAAGCAGATGAAAGCTTTTGGACTAATCTTGTGTTCAGGATGTGTACTGAAATTATGAGAAAAAATCTATCCAAAACTAGCTGGGTTTTTAGTGATTCTATGGTTTATGATGAAAGTTAATAGTAAATTATATAAAATTTTCTCAGTCTATAAAGTATTTACAAGGAAATTAGTTTCAGCTCTGCTATTATTTTAAATTTAGAAAATGGTACAAACTGCTTATGGTAACTATATGCTCACTGGTGCCTAATTTCAAGAGGAAATTACTGGAGTCTTGATGAAAAACTGTACTTAATGGATTTTAGTCATGTTGAAAAAGGGCCAGTTATCGATCGGCGGAACTGTAAGATGGTCGATCAACACCGTGAACTGTCTGAATCTACAAATGTAACCAGTTGGATGACGACCCAGTGGTCCGAAAGGTACGCGCTGATCAAGAGACCTGAGAGTCCTGGATTCAAACATCCTCTGAGGTCATGAATGAGCCTTGTCGCGCAGGAGTTCCATACTAAAATCGAACAGCTGTCCAATGATTTATGGTTTTTCAATGGTTTTCTAACTGAGACCAGTTATTGATACAGACTATAAAACAGTTGGTTTTGATAAAAGTTAATCAAAATTAATCAGATTCTTATAATCACCCTAAACGAGGCGTAAATAAATTGTGAATTATTCTGTAAGTCAAAATCAAATATGTTTAAACAAGATCAAACGAACAGTTTTCATGAAAATAATTTTTTAAAAATAAAACATTTCTAGGCTAAATCACTTACGATTGTAAAACAAAAGTATTAATCAAATATACAAACAACAAACTAAGTGATCTTAGCTGGATCGGCATTGAAAACCTCAAAGCACTGAACAGCCGTTTCATCTTAACATAGGATACCCCAGTAGTGCTCATCCACGATTCCTCATGAGGGAATCGAAATCAGGACCTTCAGTCTCGAATAAGAACGCTTACCTTCTAGACTACTAAGCCGACCGGCTAATGCTTTAAGGTTTTCAACAGTGGTATATTTTAGATGGACTTGTGATTTCAATTGTGGAATACTACAATCCCCAAAAATTTCTCATACTTATAATAATCATGTGCTCAACATCGACCAGTTCCTAGAGGTAATTCCCGGATTTCTAGTGAGAAGCTGTGACCAGTCGAGTCTATTCAGTATTGAGTGTACGATAATTATTCACCAAAGATAAATGATAAAGAGTTCCGCAAGATCATGAGTTAATCGAAATTAGACATTCGCACTGTTAGATGACAGTTCGGTGTTCTAGAAGCTAGGAGTTTGTAAGCGAGACTTCAAGTCCTCGGTTCGATTTCCGCATGAGGGATCGAGGATGCACAATACCAAAAACTTTCATACTAGAACGAAATAATCATCAAGTGATCCCAGGTTAACAGCGGTGATCTAGCTTCGATCACTTCGTAATTTTAAAATGTTAAAATTATTTAAAACTTAGTTTGATTATTATTATTATTATTGTAACAAGCTTTTTACAAATAGTTAATCAATCCATTTTTAATCTATTTACTAATTCAATCTATATTTATTCTAATCATTATCTGTTTATATCTATGAATAAATAATTAAGTAGTCATCTGAAAAAACAAAAAAAAAACATTTTACGTATAAGAAACTATAATTATTTATTATCATCATCATTGTTCTACTTAATATACTACTTAATTCATACATAATTCATATCATCAAAATAGTAAATAATGCAATGGATAATAAAAACACTAATAGAAAATTTAAAGAATGGATGCTTACAAAACATATTAATATTTGTTGTTTATTTGTTATTTAGAAAATAAAGATCTTTTCTGTTGATTATTTGACTTTGATGATGTATAAAATGAAAATTTTATGAAACCTATTTTATCCACAATTCCGCCTTGCGAGATTCAAATCCAGGACCTATCAGTTTTGCACGTGAGCGCTCAACCTCTAGACCACTGAGCTGGGAGGCATCCAACGGTGTTAATGTCTAACTTCAACCGATCCACGAAATTGAGCGACACATCTACCAATGTCTTCAGTAAGTTACTATCTCACAACAGACCTGGTTGAACTCCACTGGTCACTACTTCTCCCTAGAACTCCAGGAAATACTTCTTGAAGCCAGTCACTAGTGAGCATCTGTTGAATAATATCAGAAGGGGTTTTGTGGATATTATATTAATTTTACTAGTTGAGATCATGAATCAATTAAAGCTAGACCACCATGGAAAACCTGGAATTATATGATTTTCTTTCTAGAGGCTTTGTTTGTATTCATTGTTCTTATTGTATTTGTAATAGAGAATGATAGAATTGGTGATTATTACATCAGGTAAATGAAAACTACGTCATCCATTATCTTTATGCAACTAGTTACCAATGTTCCAGTTGGATTATAAATGATCCATTAATTGTAATATTGAATGAAGCAGATTCGAATACAAAATAATTCTTTCAAAAATACAAAAATACCAGATTGTTGAATCGCAATTAGTACAAGACCTGAATTCAGAGTAAATAGTATTCAGATACTGAGTTAAATATGGTATGAGTAATATGAGAAAAAAATTATGGAGAATCTGTCATACAGGAAATCATCAATAAAGAGTCACTACTCATTTTTATACATTAAGGAATAAGTTTTATTTATATGGATTTTTTCTTCTCATAGTTGATATTAGGGACTTTAATTGATCAGTATCGTTTAATACATGTACATTCTAAGTGAACTGCCTTAATAATAACATTTATTTGTAAGCTCCTATTAAAGCTGGTGTACAGTGGTGTATAGAACAAGCATTGATGTTTGAAGCAAAGGGAATATGGTTTGAGTCTCAGAGTAGAGCATAAACATTAAGATGTAAGCATATTCACCTGACGAGTCTAAACAAGACAAAAAGAGGGTCCTGAATTCCACTACTAGCCACTTGCCAACTTTAGCAAAAACGTTCGGTATTGAGTTTTCAAACAAATATAGGAAATTTTTATCACTATTTTCTTACAGTCATAAGATGATTGCCATCTACATGTATAATTTTTCTAATAAGTGACATTTAGATTCTTCTTATTTAGATAAATGTCAATAATATTACATCGACCAACATGAATTAAACAAGAGTCAAATCTGTAAAGTTAAATAAACACAAATTGAATGATTTCCCCAAAATAAATGTAGTAGCTTGTCTTAAATACTAATAATAATTAAAATAAGATTGATTAACATCAATATATGGTTATGGAGATTATTGAATTTTGTTAAAATCGCTAAAAGATCAGAGTGACACTGGAAGGACTAAACATCCGTTCTCAGTAGTTATTCAACTTTGATCAGTTAGTGATTTCAAAAGAAATCCAACAATCTTCACAACTCCAAACTGAAAATCATTTACTCAATAGTGACTAGCTACGAGAGGTAATTCTCGGAGTTCTAGTAAGAAACCAGGACCAGTGGAGTTCAACCGTGTCAAGTACGAGGCCGTTACCCACCAAATACAATGAAAGATGGTCGTGCAACATCATGGATTGGCTGGAGCTAGACATTAACACCGTTGGATGCCGGCTCAGTGGGTTAGAGATTAGGCGTTCGCGCACGGGACCGAAAGTCATGGATTTAAATCCCGCGTGCATCACAGTGGATGCGCATTGCTGAGGAGTCCTGTACTGGGACGAAATGGCCGTCCAGTGCTTCCAGGTTTTCAACGGTGGTCTAACATCGATTAATTCATGGATCCAATGAAGCGAAACTAGGCACAAAGAAAGATCTTTTTAATTGAAATGAAACTTTTGGAATAAAATAAAAATCCAAGACAGAGAGGAACATTTATGGTGAATAAATCTCAGCTAATACTATCGATTTTGAGTCATATCACTTAAGATAATTTGACATTGATCGTAGTTGTCGAATGGATTTCAATCAGGTAATTTAGATTCGCAAATTCAATCATTGGATGAAGGTTTATGTTATTGGCTTTCAGTAGCGCTCATATTTCTACAACAGGCGTAGTTTCACTAGAAGACTCATCAAAATGGAAATGGATTGTCTACTTTTAATAGAGAAGAATGTTTCATCATATACAAACAAAAATAATTTATATATCATCAAGGCTTACATATTTTCAGAAGGGGGTTTTGCGGAGATTTTAGTAATTTAATAGTTGAATTCATGAGTCAATTAAGGCTAGACCACCATGGAAAACCTGAAAGCACTGGATGACTGTTTCGTTCTAGTATGGGACTCCTCAACAATGCATACCCACGATCCCGCCAGCGGGATTCAAACTCAGGACCTATCGGTCTCGCGCTCGAACCCTTAACCTCAGGACCATTGAGCCGACATCCAATGGAGTTAATGTCTAACTTCAACCAATCGATGAAATTGAGCGACACATTCACCATTGTCTTCAGTGAGTTACTATCTGACAACAGACCCGGTTGAACTCCGCTAGTCCCGGCTTCTCACAAGAACTTCAAAACATACCTCTTGAAGTCATTCACACATTTATATTATAGATATAACTTTAGTCTATGAAACTAAATGTTGTGATAAACTGATTATTTGTCATGATAAAACAATAAAATATAAATCTATCAATTCATCTATAACTGAAAAGTTTGAATATTCATAGCGTTTTAAAGATTAGATATACATATATAGTCAACAATGAAGTTGAATTGTATGTGACCTCAAAATAATTACGTTATCAATATTATAGGTTTATTTGTTTATCTATATTTACTTGCCATAAATACATTTAACTTGTGATGGTTGTATGCTGTATGTACAATTTAAAAGATGAATACATATATGCTAAATTAAACGAAATATAGTTTAAATGTCAACTTGACTAAACTATAAACAACTTCTCTCATGAAATGACATAGATTGAAAAAAAGTTACGAATGATTTGTAAAGCAAAGGAAAAATGGTTTTATTTCTCATTCTTCTTTCTTTTACATTCATTCGATATTCTATATTACTACTATTACTACTATCACTATATTACTACTATTACTACTATCACTACTACTACTACTTATACTGCTACTACTTATACTACTACTACTACTTCTACTACTATTACTATTACTACTACTACTTCTACTACTACTATTACTACTACTACTTCTACTACTACTATTAATACTACTACTTCTACTACTACTACTACTTCTACTACTTATACTACTACTACTACTTATACTGCAACTACTTATACTACTACTACTTCTACTACTATTACTATTACTACTACTACTTCTACTACTACTATTACTACTACTACTACTAATAATAATAATAATAATAATAGCAATAATAATATCGGTAGTAATAATAACCATAGTAATAATATTAATAATAAGACTTGAATTCGATCATATCTGATAATCGTGTACCTGTCATTAAGAATATGATATATAGAGTCCTTTTAAAATTATTGAAGTGAATAACAAAGTAAGTCGAAAGATAAATAATTTTTTTAAAAAAAACAAACGATTAAAATTGAATAATTTACTTAAGAAAAACAAATGTAATTCTGTGAAAAAGAAAGTTTGGTAACAATTCACATCGATATTTTTGTTTGTTTGTCTGGGTGTTATTTTTGGTGATTATAGGCAAAGTGTATGTTAACACAGTGCTTGATAGCATAAAACATTCTAAATTTTCTTTCAAAGCTAATGTGTATGTTAGATGGTTGGAGGTAGTCGATCGAAAATACTGGAATTTGGTTTCTTCCTAGTTGGCACACGTCAGTAAGGCTTATCTTCAATCTTAAGGGAATCGATACTCATTGGGGCATTTAAATCCACATCACCTAGATTGACATTCTTAGATGACACCACAATACCGTTAAGGCAACGAACAACCTCATGTAGGACAGAAATATTTATGATTGATTGGTTGTTGAGTATCATTTTTTTGTCAAATACGTTGTCATCGATCGAGTTATACTGAATTATATTGTCACTTTACAGTATAACACCTTATGTTATAATAGGTACACAATATGCTAAGATGTAATTGAAATTAGTATACAGTATGGACTAATTTATCTAGGCAAATCATTTGAAATCAAGAAACACTAGAGAGACGCTTTATCCTAGTATGTAACTCCGCAATAAACAGCAATAGCGATCACACTAGGCACTGAATCCAGTACCCTTAGGTTCTTCAGAGTTGTGATCAACATTTCTGCATTTCTAGTGCCAAAAAACATTTACAAAATCATTCCAATAAATCCAATTTGATATGGTTAAGATTATCCCGTGGTGAATATTTGTAGCTCAGGTGGATGGTTTAATCGTGAGGCTTTCATTGTTCTTCTCAATGATATCATCAACTCAAAGTCTGGCAGAAATGGAGTATTTGAATTTATCCACATATTACTAACAGCTTGTTCTATCGACTTCCATCTCGATTGATTATTGTTGACCAATTGTGGAAAACTCTACATCGGATATAGAGGATAGCCCTTTCATCTTCACCTTCATGAACATTGATTTGCGATAAAACGCTATGATAAGTCTACACATATATGCATATAGATGATTGTAGACATAAATTAAACCGGAAAAATGTGGAAATCTTGGAAAGAGGGAGTACTAAGAACACCAGAGAATTTTTAGAAGCTTGGCACTCAGGTCAATAAGCAATCAACATATCGAAATCTATTCAATTGATCAACCAATCGGAAAAATTATGGACAAACATAGGATTGCAAATAGGATCAAAGGGTGACAAAATCAAAATAAAGAGAAAGATAATAACAGGCTAAATATCATCAACAACCAATCAAGGTGGAAGTCGATAGGACAAGCTGTTAATAATAGGTGGAGAAATTCAAATAATTCATTTCTACAAGAACTTTGAGTTGATGATTTTAATTAGAAGAACAATAAAAGCTTCACGAATAAACCATCGACCTCAGAGAACAAAACTGCAACAAGATTATCCTGTTATTGAATTTTGATCAGCTTTATTCGGCATACGTGTATCCTGCGCGGATTACCTCACCCTAGTCATTACGTTAGAAGTCTTTGTAGAATAGATGGAATGTGGATATCAATCGCATCCAAAACGTAAAATTTGCCCACTTCGAGACTCGTTAGCTGGATATTACCTGCTTCATAGATTTATTGTTCATCCTAGCATGATGTGTTTAGTGACTGAAGTGAAGATCAATGGGTTTGAATCTTTCAGTGAACATCAACCTTAAGATCTAGGTGCATTTAGCGAACGAGTCTCAAACAAGACAATATGATTGATCCAGATTGCACTCCTAGATAGATTCTGTCTATTTTGTAAATTCATTTAAATAAGTGTTTGATTATTTTATAATGGTTGAAATCATGAGTCAATTGAATCGAGACTATCATGGAGAACCTGGAAACACTGGACGGCCGTTTCGTCCTATTGTGAGACTCCTCAGCAGTGTGCATCCACGATCCCGCCTCGCGAGATTCGAACCCAGAACCTAACAGTCTTGCGCCAGAGCACCTAACGGATAGACCACTGAGCCGGCATCCGATGGTGTTAATGTTCAGTATTCACTGCAATTTATAACTACTGAGTAAAATGAAAGGAATTTAATTTATTTTATTGAAATAACATAATCATAAAAAGATTGAATAATGGGAAAAAGTAGAGATTTTGGCTTTTAGATACATATTATTGATAATTATCAGCTTGAAAGCAATCTAAGAGACCTATATATATATATATATATATATATATATATATATATATACTCAATTATTCGTGAAGTCATATCAAAATATACTCGAAAATTGATTATTTCCAACTACTCACTAAATCCACCTAGTGTTACTTGTTTGAATCTTCCCATTGATGTTTAGGACTGCAACTGGTCAGTTTCTTATTGGCATATGTGCATACTGTGCGTATTGCCTCTATATAGCTTTATTTCACAAGCATTGTAAGCAAAGATAGACTCAGTAGCTGAGTGGATAATGAGATGGCGTTTGAAGCGGACAGTACTGGGTTCGGATCCCGTAGTGAACATCGACTCTGAGATGCAGGCACATCCAGATGACGAGTCCCAAATAAGAATTGACGCGCGTCCTGTATTCCACTGCTAGCCACTATCCATCTTTGCTTACAATACTCACTAAATTGTTTAAAAGTAAATAAATAAATTATGAGAAAATTTTTTTAATAAATTATCAATTCATCTGGAAAAACAAAAAATAAATTGTTAATATTCATTTATTTAATATACTGAAATGTCGTTTCTTTTTTTCTTCTTTTTACTCTAAGTTAACATATTGAATCAACTTTATCTTACAAGGTTGAATAATTACTAGACAATAAATAAGAATTAATATTGTCCATTAATTCATTACATGTTATTGTTACTTCTTCTTCTTCTTTATAGTATGAATAAACTCAGTTTTTTTCTTTCGTTCCTTTCAGGAATAGTGAGATGCAAATGAAATACTATTTAGGTACTATGAAAATGAGAATTTGTTAAATCTGTTGTTTCGAAAATCCTAAGAGTATTTACCACCTTAGTTTAATCATACGATGCCTTGATAAGAATAAATAGTAGACTGATGGTACAAAATCTAGGCACTTTGTTTACATTTTTAAAAATGAAAGAACCATGATAGACAGTCATGGGAAATGAAGCATCACCGTACACCAATTATATATTCGTAAAGAGCTCAACATAAGTGTTCACCTACGAGCCAATCATGAATTGAGTTCAAGAACTTTAGGTTGAAATCATTAGTCGATAAAAGTTGAACCAACAGTGAAAAACTGTAGGCACTGGGACACCGTTTCGTTCTATAATGGAACTACTTACGAGTGTGTATTCACAACCCGTGTTAACTGGGGATAGAACGAACGCTTAAACTCTAGACCACTGAAAAGTCACCCAACAGTGTTAAGGTTTAACTTCAGCCAGTCCACGATAGTGCGCCACCATTATTTTCAGCGGATAACTGTCTCACGTCTGACTCGATTTAGTTACGCTGATCTTGGCTTCTTACTAGAATTGCTGTAGATTTCTTCTCCTTAGTAGTCACTAATAAGCATATGATAATTGTCAGCATGAGGTTGTGGAGGTTAAGCGTTCGCGTGCGAGAACGTAGATCCTTGTTTCAATCGCAGCATGAGTGATGGTAGATGCACACTACCGAGCAGTCCCATACTAGGACGAAACCACCGTCCAGCGATTTCAGTTTTTCAGTGGTGGTCTAACTTAGATAGATTTACTATCTTAGTGGAATTCAACAATCATCACAACCTTATACTTCAGTTTCCTTCAAGAGTGAACTTTTTTAAAATTACAACTTGATATTTGATAGTACACATTTCTAAATATAATCCATTGGAAATGTTTCTAAGATATAATTCATTGCTGTTGATAAGGCTTAACTCGCACCTACCATAATTAAATTTCTTCGGGATGGTCAATCGCCGCTTCTTCTAGGTATCATCCCTAAAGGCTTTTACCCCTCGTGGAAGCACAGACCATCGACCCATCGTAGTCTGTTATTATAGTACGTGTTGATTAATTAAAATATCATGACGCAATCTAACATGCTATTCGTATCAATAATTTGTCTAATATATATATATATTCAAAGTTTTTCTTAGATATAACCCTCTTCATTGTTTCTGTCGGTCTATTACTACAGTTACAGATAAGTAAATTAATACAGCTTGAGGTGACTAGAAAAAGTCATTCATATACACTGAACTATTTAAGAATTTGATTATCAATATAATACCTGTTCCCTATCATTGGAGATACTTCATCACTATCTATTTTGTCGTAAGTGTAATAAGGAATTCAATAGTTGTTTATATTAAAATAAGAAAAAAAGATGATTGGTTTGAAGTGTCATTAGTTTAATGAATGCATACAATTCGAAAGCATTTAGCATAATATTCTACACTGTCAATATACAATCAATATTATTCACTTAGTATTGTTTGTTTGAATCTTCCCACCGACGTTTAGGACTGCAAATGATCAGTCTCTTATTGGCCATATGTGCATACTCAGTAGCTGAGTGGATAACGCGATGGAGTTTGAAGCGAAAGGTACTGGGTTCGAGTTCCAAAGTAAACATCTACTTTGAGATGCAGGTACATCTGGCTGATGAGTCCCAAATAGGACGGAACGCGCGTCTTGTATTCCACTGCTAGCCACTATCCATCTTTGCTAACAATCAATATTATATTAACAATGGTTTTTAATTTTTATTCATACACTTACTAAATGAAAGCAAAGATAGATAAGATTAAGTCAAGTAAATGCGATAAAAAATTACACTTCCTAAGCAAAAAATGTAGGTAAGAATAATAAATTGAGTAACTATTTTCGATTAATTTTTATTATAACGTTTTCAGTATCACTAAACGGATATATTTATTTAGATATCTGTGAGTTTCTATGTAATAAATGTGAAATAGTGTCTAAATTACTGTTAGTGATGATTTTGTGGAAAACTTATTTAATTTCTGGATAGCCTTCGTCATGGATAAAGCTTAGTTGAGGGTCACTTATGAAAATCAAAGACAACTGAACAGTCTATTTTTTGTCTCAGTACACAATTCTTAAGAAGAGTTAAAACCACGATCTCTTCCTGAATATATCTAACGCTTAAACATTAGACCTCTGATTTGACATTCAATGTTACTCATTCCTAATTTAAAGTGACAGATGACATGAATGAATCACTGATCATTTATTATGATCGGTAACAACTATTTCAGAAGGTGTTTTGTGGAGATTTCAGTATTTTCATAGTTGAAAGAATGAGTCAATTAAAGCTAGACCACCAAGGAAAACCTGGAAGCACTGGACGGCCGTTTCGTCCTGTTGTAGGACTCCTCAGTAGTGTACATCCACGATCCCGCACTTGCGAGCTTCGAATCGAAGACCTAACAGTCTCGCGCCAGAGCACTTAACCTCTAGACCACTGAGCTGGCCGACATCTAACAGTGTTAATGTCCAACTGAACGCGCACTGCTGAGGAGTCCCACAATAGGATAAATCAGCCGTCCAGTGCTTCCAGGTTTTCCATGGCAATCTAGCTTCAATTGACTCATGATTTCAACTATATATAAAAATAATCAAATAATATCAAAAAAATTAATTTATCTAGATAATTTTTTCTAATAATATATAAAAATAAAAATATATTATGTATGAAAATGTATGTAACTACATTTATCTTTTATGTCATTCTGTTACACCAAAAAATACTAAACATCCAAAATCAATACAGATTAAATCAATAGACATGACCTAGTAATATTTTCTTGCTTCTAAAACCGAAAAAAAACGAAAAAAAACAAGCATTTAATATCTCATTTCTGTTAGTAACAACACCATATATATATATATGAATGAAGATTGTTTTTCACTCAAGTCATACGTTTTGTAAATTTTTTTTAGAAAAAAAAGATAAATACAAGAAATTTCTTGATGTACTAAAAAGTTGTTGTCAAGGAGAAACTCAACCACAAAGAAAAACAACAACAACGAAATAATATTTCCGTTTCATATAGACTTGAAAGAATAATTATGAATTAATTTAGATTAAATATTTATTCATTATTAATTATAGTTATGTAAGACAATTTTAAGTCATAATTACCATTGTTATTGTTCATGTTATGCTTTTAAGTTTTTTTTGATATTTTTATTTCCTTTAAAATATTGATTTATAAAAATAAATAAATACAAAGTCTAAACTCACTTAGCATTGTCTGTTTGAATCTTCCCATTGATGTTTAGGACTGCAACTGGGCAATCTCTTATCGGCCATATGTGTATACTGTGCATATTGCCTTGATATAGACTTGATTCATAAGCATTGTAAGCAAAGATGGATAGTGACTAGAAGTAGAATCCAGGACGCGCGTTTCGTCCCAGAGTGAACATCAACTCTGAGATGATGCAGGTACATCCAGGCTGACAAGTCCCATATATGACGAAACGCACGTCAAACTGGATTCCACTGCTAGCCACTAACCATCTTTGCTTACAAATACAAAGTATGTTTGTTTTGTATCATTTAAAATGAACCATTTTTGTAATTTACAGAAAAAACAAACAAATTAAAATTGAGATGAAGTCATAGAAAAACTGATTTTCTAATTTGGTATTACTATCATAACAGATTATATTGTACAAACCTACTTTTCACTTATCTATAAATTAATATGGCAAGACTATAATTTATGGACGAACCAATCAGAGATAAGATAATAGGTCTTGGATTTTAGTAAGAAATTCATTTATCCATTTGACTAAATAGCTTTTTAACATTTTAATTGATGTCAGTTCGTGATGAAAACCACAAATCTAATTTTTAATCCTAATCACCAACTGTAAATCATAATTCTTATTCTTCACACACGTTTAGAAATCTCATTTAGCCCTAGTATGTAGGTAGAGATTCTCGAGGCCACTATAGCGTCTCTCAAAGGTCGTCCATAAATTATAGTCTCATCGATGATCCATCTCTCTTTGTTCAACTGATAGACTACTTTATGTAATGTGAACCAGTCAACAATAAAAAAAATACAAACCTGTCGATCAAAAAGTAATGTGTTTGCAACAGTGCTTGAAAATTCAAAGTTCAATCTCTATTACATTCACCAGATTAAAGAACAAATTTACCCGTTTACTTTTAAGTACACTTCTAATGGTCATAATCTATAAATTATGATGCTTAATTGTATAATAATTAAAGTATATGAATAAATGAACCCTAAAATCTATATATAAATATTTAGGTAAGAAGTTAGTGAATCTCATTACTTTCAGGCTGAAAATAGAAAGAAATATCCTGAGGATAAAGCAACTTGGAAAAAGTTTCTTTCAAGTCAACTCACACAAAATATTCGCCAAATAAATGAAGAAATGTATTGTGTGAACAACATCTAAGTGGACTGTACTTAATGTATATACGATCTACTGAAGTAGGTGCTACTCTTATTGTTAGTTATCTATGGGCTTAGTTATAAAGAATAAATGGAATGAAGTTAAGATTGGAATTCAAGGCGTATATTTTCTTCAAGTTGAGATTAGTCAGCCAAATATACTTGAATTCAAGTTGATATTCACTCCAAGACTTGAACCCACCATTTTTCGCTTCAAATACAAACTCATTATCTACTTAGCTCGAATAGTCATACATCTATGTGAAAAGTATAAATTAAGATTTGATATTTTTACTGAATTTTGACTGTACTTAATTAAAAACTTATCCATTCCGTTTACTTTAAATGTATGATGTATACTACATATTTGGCTTTTAACCTTTGATAATATAATGTGGAGGCTATAATTTTTTAAAAGTTATTCGCATATATTATGTTCATGAATATTATATACAAAGTTCAACTCTTATAGATTATATAGATATATAGTCTAATATTGACTGACCATTAGAAAATATACTGTATTTACACTTATGTTTTATAAATATCATATATTTACATTTCTTTATTGAATTAATTAGCGACTACTTGTTCTTTTAGTTTTCTCTTCTTTTAAAACTAGTCACATCACGTCGAACAACATGTAATCCGTGAAGCATATCAAAGTGTTAATTCACCTAACACAATTATGTAGTGAATTTTAATCGTTTAAGTTAGCAGTCCATTACAACTTCTTAGATATCTACTCATCCTCTATACGAAAGATAATAAGCTACAAATGTATATGTTATTTCTGGATTGAAAAACATACTGAAAGAATATTTGGATAGTGTGTTTGTAAGGATGGCTCGTTGGCAAACTCAAGTAAGCTTCAAGAAGCCCAGAAAGAGCCGAAGACATTCCATCCAATCACTGCTAGTGGAATATTCTAGAATGTCGACGTGTAGCTTCCCTATTGGATGAATAAGAAGGACCCCCTATGTGCCTATTGGCTGTCCGAAATGATGATTTACTTTCAGACAAAAAAAACTATAAATACATGAGATTTTTGTATTATACTTGACATTGTTTTGAGAAATACATTCCTACTTACTTGTCTTCTGTTTTCTCTCTTGCGACGTTGCGGGTTCGATCGTTCTAGTAGTCTAGTAGTACGCGGCATACCAAGAATCAAAGCTCTAGATATAACAGTGTTTAAATGTGCACCAGAATATTACACGAACTAAAACATTTTAGGATGTTCAAGACAAGTTTTTAAGAAGATTGACAATAACTACTCAACTCAGAATATTTCTAAACTGATTGGATGAAAACTGACTTATCAGGGTCATTGGTACCCGAATAGTTATGTCACATGATTAAGCTGTACTGTACAGATTGTAAAAAATCTAGATGATATCTGATTATTTTGAGAACCCATGTAAAATTACACTGTTGTAGGACATATTTCTAATGCTGTGAATAGTGACTATTGCACGAAACCCTTAAAACATAGTAATTAGGAGTAAATCAATTACTGAATGCCAATTCTATGAATTAAAAGTTGAGCATTCACAGTATGACACGAAGAAATTAAACTCAGCCCTTTTTGGGGCTGGTGATGACCACTGTTGGTCAGTCCCATACTAGAATGAAATAACTATTCAGTAGTTTCTGATTTTCAATGGTTCCCTAACTGAAGTTATTTTGTAGTGTAAACTGTGATAATAGTCATTACAAAGTTAAAAATAATTTAATTCAATCCATACTGTTTACTATTTAAATTCCGACATTTATATATGGATTATATTTTGTGTCTATTTATTAGAATGAGAATGAAGACATTGGAACATACGCTTGAATGTATGTAGAGAAAATAATATATATGTATATATCTATATACAACAGTTAGTTAATTATCGGCAGACTATTTCTATTCACATAAACACAAAAGAAATTCAGTTGTAATACGTACTAACTGAGATCATATGACATATTCTAATAAAACAAAACTCATTTCATTTACAAATAATGTTACCGTATATTTAACATTGAAAGAAGTCTATTGTATCTATATATCTATCTATCTATCATTTAGTCTAACTTATGTTCCTAAGTTCATTAAGTTGTTGTGTTACTAGTGTGATTACAAGAGTGATGATTTATAATTTCAAAATAATTTGTAACCGATTTTGAAATGATAAAAAAAAAATTGACAACTCAAGTGCATGGTTTTGACATTGTTGTGTTTTCTAGTTCGATTGAGAAGCTTTTATTCACGTTCCAAACAAAATCACCTGCATGATGATCATTAAGATAAACAAGAGTTTATTTTTAATAGAGTAGAAGATGATTCAGGGAGTGAATGGTTATAGAATAATGACTAATTAGTTGGAATTTATCGATGGATTCTATGCTACTGAGATCACAATTCGAAATAGGTTAGACAACCATTGGACACCTGGAAGTACTGGATAGATGTCCTGAGCCAATATAGAACTTCTCAGTGGTGACTGCCCATGATCTCATCATTGGAGACTGCACCTAGGACCTTTCGTCTCGTGAGCGAACACTTAACCTCTAAACCACTGACCCGGGATCCACTAGTGTACAATTTTAGTTTCAATCAATTAGCTGATTGATACTCACTGCTGAAGAGTTCCATACCAGGACTAGACATGTGTCCAGTGCTTTCAGGTCTTAAATGGTTTTCTGAAACTGATCTTAATTAAATTCAACAATCTCTATAATCCCCATATTAAAAATATTACTCTGTATAATCACTTTGAGGCTAGCGATTTTCTACGGAATGAATGTTTTGACAGTTTGATGAAGTGTTTAACAATACTAGAGACAAGTCAATATGAATAATTTCTTCGAATAAATTATTTCGAGAACAACCGACTTAAGGTTGCAAAGTTCCAATTTTAAATTTCAGTAGACATTACCTTCGGCTGAGGTCCCAGTAAATTTGACTAACTGGTCATAAACAAGAGGATATTATATCTTTTATTCCCTATACGAGTTACCTTTATCTATCTGCAAGTTATTCACATGATGCAATATTCACCTGGTTCATTCGCCTGAATATCTATGCTAGAAAAAATTGACGGTATTTATTGTTAGAATTCATTCACTTAGAGAAATTTCAAAACTTTACTTTTTACGTCACAACTGAAGGTGATGACATCTAAGTTTTATGTGTCAACAGTTTCAGATGAAATTGTCTTTAAAAATAAGTACCTTTATAAAAAGTACTTATCAAAAAAGTTAGATCGAATCCTTATAAGCTTTTATCGTAGAAATCGTTTACCAAATGAATGATTCTTTAAATCCGTCAACATCTATTGTTTCGTTTTAATCTATACTCTGCACCATTCCAAATCATAATCAAAACTTTTCTGTACATTTGATATAAAGTGAGTACAACTACCTGATTAATGTAATAATCAATGCTATGTATTTTAGTAAAGTAAAATAGTGGCTTATATTGATATCTATGATGAACATTGTGTCCTATTTAGAATTAGTCAGGTGAATGTATTTATATTCCAGTGTTAATGGTCACTTAGGAATTTAATCCCAACATTTTTTCGCTCCAAAGGCATAATACGTTATTTACTGAGTTACAGAGTCCTAAAAACCACTGAATAATATCAAAGAAGTTCATTAAGGATACACACATATATATTCCAAGAAGTAACTGATCTATTGCAGCTCCTAATATTGAATTAACAATTTAATCGGTACTATATGTTTTCTAAGTTGTAAACAGTTTATTTCTTCAAATAACTTACTTACTTACGCCTGTTACTCCCAATGGAGCATAGGCCGCCAACCAACCCACTCTGTCCTCGGCCTTCCTTTCTACATTTGATTTGACGCAAAGATTTTTAAGAATTCTGATTGAACGAACTCCTCTAGTTTAATAAATATAATCATAAATTAAATAACTCATAGTATCATTGAATAAGAAAAAAGAGAATTCAGCGAAGAAATTTTTTTTTCGATGAAATCATTTACTTAAGCTGTACATTCATATATATAGTTATATGGAAAATATATGTCTATAGGAGGCTAGGAAACATTGCATTACAAATTGATTTGACAATAAATAACAAGTGAGGTTACGTACTAAACAAGGAGTAAGGAAGAAAATAATTTGTGGGTCAGATAATAGTCCAATTGACAGATATGAAGAAAAAGCGACAAACACAAAGGTTATAATAATAGACTGAATAATAAACAAGAAAACTTGTATAAGGTAATAATAATAACTGATCACAGTTTAAAATGTAAAACAGTAATTTAAAATCAGAAAGGATTTTGTGGAGATTTCAGTATTTTCATAGTTAAAATCATGAGTCACTTGAAGCTAGACCTCTATGGAAAACCTGGAAGCACTGAACGGTTGTTCAAATTCCGTGGATTGGTTGAAGTTAGACATTGACACTGTTGGATGCCAGCTCAGTGTTCTATCGGTCAAGTGCTCGCACGCGAGACTGGTAGGTCCTGGGTTCGAATCTCGTGAGTGCGGGTTCGTGGATGCGCACTGCTGAGGAGTCCCATAGTAGGACGAAACGGCCGTCCAGTTCTTCCAGGTTTTCTATGGTGGTCTAGCTTCAATTGAATCATGATTTCAACTTTGAAAATACTAAATTTTCCACAAAACCCCTTCTGAAATATACTTTTGTTATTTATCTCAATGAGTAGAAACATTTTATTTCTGATGTTTCTTGACTTGATGTAAGTCGTTCCTTCAGAGAATTAAAAGTAACACAAGTTTGCCTTTGAACTATTTAAACTTGTGTTAGTTTAATTTCGAGTTATTTATTTACTCTGAAGAAGCGGTTTACATTAAGTCACGAAAAGTCATAAAGATCATTTTTCTAATCATTTGGATATAACAAAAATATACTTATTAATAACTCTTTACCCTATGCTCAATTTATTTAAAATTATCAAGTTCAATCTTGATATTAATACCTATGATTCTATTTAGTGTACATAAAAGAATATTCTTTATCAGATCATATGAAATATGTACTAATTATGAAGTCAACCAGTATATACTTAAGAAGAAAAATATGATATTTTGTTTGTTTTTTCAACAATTTGTTTGATGTACTGAATGAATTGAAAGATTCATTTCAATCGGAAAAACATAATCTGCTGATTCAGTTCTTATTGATACTTCTACTAACAAAGTAATATGTGTAAACTTAATAAAATTCATGTTTATTTTGTCAAAGACTGAAGTGAAAAGGTTTTGAAAAACTAACTCTATGCTTAAATTCATTGTTTCTTACATATAGTCTTTGTTCATTTAGTATTGTTTGTTTTAATCTTCCCATCGATGTGTTAGGACTGCAACTGGTCAGTCTCCAATTGGCATATGTGCATACTGTGCGTATTGCCTCGATATAGCCTTAATTCACGAGCATTGTAAGCAAAGATGGATAGTGGCTAGCAGTGGAATCCAGAATGCGCGTTTCGTCCTATTTGGGACTCGTCAGCTGGATGTACCTGCATCTCAGAGTTGATGTTCACTCTGGGACTCGAACCCAGTACTTTACGCTTCAAACACCATCCACTCGGCCACCAAGTCTTTGGTTTAAGTATAGTAGAGAATAATCAAGAGTTATTCAATTTACTAAATTAAAATTTGTTTATTATTATTAATTATACTACATGTCGTTAGGTAGTTGGCAATAGACCCTGGACCTAACATTGACGAAATATAGCATTGGTTACAACTCAATGCTCAGTCGTTTGACAAAATATCTTTACCTACAGGTCGGTTAGTTTCCCAATAGCCCAGTATTAATGTTGCGACCTTTAAAGCTGAGTGACATCAGTTCAAATCATGCGGTGAGCATTAGTTTGCTCAATATTGAAAGTATTGTGTTTCCTGCATGATTTAGATTTCCTATGTTCGATGTCCTGTGAGATCTTGTGAAGGACATACTGCGGTGTATACTATTTATGTTGACAGACATAAGTAGTATATAATGCTAATCGGAAGTGTAATGCTTGTGAAAAGAAGATTGAACTGAAGAAAACAGAAAGGAATTGGAATAAAAACAGAAATGGAAGAATCATGAAGGATGTAAAGGATAACTGAAAGTTGTGCTAAAAATTTATTTGATGTATGATTTTCACATTTTTCGGTAAAACACTGTATGATTGTGCGCTAAACAATAAATCGGTCTCCTTCACTTGACTTCTTCATTCACTAAAATATCAGTCAAATAAAGTATCTATCTCCAGCGCTTCCAAATAATCAGTATTTCATCATTTCTTTACCAAAAGTAAAACTATCTGCAGATTTAACCAATTACTACAAATCACCCAAATATAGTTACTTATTAATTTAAACAATTTCTTGATCTGTAAATTCAAATATTATTATCGTATACATTAAAGTAAATTTCCATAATTCACCAGTAAACACTTTACGTAAACACTGAACGATAAACAGCCAAGACGTTCAGTCTTCTCTCTTGTAACCGAATCGGTTTTTATTTCTTAGACATACAATTGAGACTGTCTGAAAAAAAAAGTAGACGGAAGACGACAAATTCTGGGAAAAACTGAATAAATATAATCGCTTTCCCATCAACCATGAATACACTAGGATTTATTAGTTTGATATCGAACACAGATTTAAAAATTTATTTACATTTTGCAATAGTTCGAACAATAATATTGCACAATCTAACTTAACAAAAGTCAAACACAAGTACATTATACATAATAAAATAGAAAAAGGAGGGGAAATTTTAGTCAGATGACTGGCAAACAATTTGATGCAGACTAAAGTTCATTTTTATTTAAACCTTATAGAATGTATGTGTACAATCACAAAAGCATAAATAAACTTTTATTGCTTTTGTTGCAACTAATTACAAGTATCATTCACGGAATTCTATAGTTAAATGTAAATTATGCTTATTATTATCATTAGCTTTATTCAATATCAAAGTTTTGGTACAATATAAAATTCTCGGCACAATGTATTTCAACAAGTTTCCGTTTCTTACTTCTTAATCGGTTCTGACGACAAATATTGAGTGGTCGCCAGTAAGCAGTCCAGTCAATCGATATCTAAATAATGTACATTCTTTTCGCTGCATATTGCCAGCAACCACAATATCTCTGATTGGGCCTCTGTAAAGCACCTGAATAGGTTTTGCGATTAATAGCCTTAATGATGTATTAAAACAAACAAAGTTAGATAACTTGTTGAAATATCTAGATAGCAGGAACAGGTAGCCCATATATTCAAGCAGACCGCCTGCTTTCTGAGACGAAAATTCGACCAAGTTTTAAATTTACACCACCAGATAGGTAAAGCTGTAATAAAACTTGTTTATATATAGACTAGTACCTTTGTAGATTTGTTTTTAGAACGATTTAATCATTGAAAAAATTTCTCTGAAATCATGAACCCATCAATGCTAGACAACCACTGAAAACCCGAAAGCACTGGACGGTCATTTCGTCTACGAATTTAGACATTAAAACCGTTGGATGATGGCTCAGGGGTTTAGAAGTCAGTTGTTCGAGTGGAACGGAAGATCCTGGGCTCTAATCCCACATGGGGGATCAAGGATGTGCACTGGTGAGAAGTCCCATATTAAGACAAAACGGCCGTCCGGTGTTCCTAGATTTTGAGTGGTGGTCTAACATTGATCGATTCATGATCTCAATCAAAAAACTCAAAATCTACACAATCCCAAACCGAATATTAAAAAATTGATTGGAAGAGAAAAGAAACATTATTTGGCGTAATAATATGCACTATGAAACTTAACAACCTTTATAAATACCTTACACTAATGATAATCACGTGCCTAATTTCCAGAGTCCTCGTAAGAACCTATTATCAATGGAGTTTAATAATGTCGCATATGAAGCAAGTATCCATTAACGTCATCGGAAGATAGTTGCACAATATTGCGAATAGACTGAAGATATAAATTTAAATCGTCGGGTGCCAAATCAATGGTTTAAAGGTTAGACGCTTGCACAGAAGTCCGAAGGTTCTCGGTTCGATACTGTACGTGGTCATAGATGTGCACTTTTGAAGAGTCCCGTATTAGGAATAGCAGCTATTCAGAATTTTCTAGGTTTTAATAATTATCTATTTAGAGTCAGATCATGATGTGAACTATGAAACTCAACACTTTTCACAAACCTTTCGCACGAATGATAATAGTTAGTTATGGAATTAAATCTATGGATTAGTACACTGATTGACAACAGTGAGCAAACTTGACAACATTCCCAGCAGTATAATCTTTCAATTGGTTTTTTGGGTGTTATAACTGAAAACTGTAATGTATGATCTAGTGAAGCTCACTTAATTTGATGAATGCATTGTAGTCTTAAAAGAATGTCGAGAACTTACAAATGAACAACAACAATCAAAACTAATAAACAATCAGTCAAACACTACACAATTGAAAGAAAGTATATCATCTCTTAAAAGCTAAATTTATTGTTTAAAACGGAGATCAAATTAATTCTAAATAGTGTATACAATAAAAATGATTCCGTAAAATTCTTTCTTTACATATACATAGATGCATGTACAAATATGAATTGTCTTTTGTAAATACAATATACAATCTCAAAATGATTTTGACAGTATCCATTCATGTAATATACAACTTTAATCTTTATCAGATTGTATATCGATGTAATATTAAGAAAATCTTCACTATCAATGTTATTATCTTAACTGTTAAATTCTACCCTTACATATAAAGGACATAAAATATTTTCATAGTTGAAATCATGAGTCAATTAAAGCTAGACCACCATGGAAAACCTGGAAGCACTGGACGACCGTTTCATCCTATTATGGGGCTCCTCAGCAGTGCGCATTCACGATCCCGCACTCGCGAGATTTGAACCCAGGACCTACCAGTCTCGCACCAGAGCACTTAACCGATATAATATGTGATATCTTTGTAAACGCAGTCTACTATGATATTTATAAGCTTAATATAATTGTTTTTTTAGTGGTAGAAAAATGTTTATTTTGTGTTTTACAACTTAATCAACCATTAGTAAACAATTATTGATTACTAATTGTTCTTCTTTTTTTCTCTCAAATATTTAATCCGTTGTATTTTTTTTCAGTTGCATTGATTGTGAAAGTTAGTTCAAGGCTACGATATCGGTAATATGGTTGTCTACAGACCTAAGGTTCCTCAGTTCAATAAAATGGAGGATTTGTGAGTACTTATTGTTTAAGAATCGTAAGCTAGAAAGCAACACTCGTCTAATACTGTTTAGTTTTCAAAACTCCTAAAGTTATTGTTAGTAGGTGATAAGAACTATCTTCGTAATCTATCATTTATTCGGTAAGAAGTAATCCCTGATTATATGCTCACTAACAGTAAATTCACTTGTATACGTGTATTAATTTAAAGATTATGCTAATTACAGTTTAAAGAGCAGTGACCTGAAACTAGATAGTATTAAATAGGTGTACATCCAAAATGTAATCATAATTCAATTTAAAGTTTTCCGATTTTATAGGAAGTAGGAAATTTATGTCTCTTAGTAGAAGGATTATATCTCAACTATGTACATTTAACTTATTTGTACTATAGGTCAAATGTGTTTATCGATATTTTAAAAAAAAATGATTAAAGATTATTGATAGTGTACAGTAATAAATCAAAATTCATTTATTGAAAGTGATCATTAAATGATCGTATCAATTTAACTATAGTTAATATTAATTACAAAATCATGTTAAATAATCTAATATCTTTTACTCGTATATAATAAAATTATTATACACTTGATACTTAAAATAAAACAGACTAAACGTGTATCAAACACTAGACAATATAATCAAATAACGGTGATAATTAGTAATCTAAAGCAATTAGTAATCATTTATACAATGATAATAAGAGTATATTATAAATTACTAGGAACCAACGGCCGTCCAGTACTCATAGGTTTTCATTGGTAGTCTAACATCAATCGGTTTATAATCTCAATAAAAAAAGAAACTTAATAATCTCCACAATCCTATACTGATGATAACTTAATAAACTTCGAGTGTTTTATATTTATTTAAACACATAAATATTGGTACACAAAAGCACCAGATATATATGCGCCGCATAAATCTCATTCGATTTGTGTGAGGACTGTGATACTGCACAGGTGCCCAAACCGAAACAGGTGGTTTTCTTAGGGGGCCACACCTGGAGCCTTTGACCTAAAGGTCTAGTCCACAAGGCAGTGGAGCATCGTAAGGAGATGCAGTCCCATGGTAGCCGGTGACCAACAGTTGGTTCATACGCCATTTGTTCCCTCAGGATACTGGAGCCCATGTACACCATTGGTTTGAAATCAGGGTTTTCCAACTCCCGTAGGTGGATCCTACATATCTACCAACCCGGTTAAAGCGCCGGACATTCACTTTCCGTCCTCTAGATTTCGTAAACAACAGTAATACCACGAGAAGGCAGTGAGTAGGACTTCCATGTCAGAGGCTATATACGCGTGGCCACATGAGAGCATTTCGAGAGGGAGATCGGACTCTCCCCACCCTCGGCCGTACCAGGGCATTTGGGGAACATATAGTCATAGAATAAATTAATTAATTGTTAAAATTAATTATATGAAAAAGTGATCATGCTGTAAACTATAAAATAACTGTATCACAATGTATTTACTAGGCTGCCCACACTTATATAAATAAACATTAATGGGAATTTATACGCTTTCATAATCCTACTGGTTTATTATGGAACGCAGTAAGGATTTACAAAAATAAAGCGAACTATAAAATATTGGCATAATGAAAATGGTGAGAGATACTCAAAAGAGGACGTCAGTATTAGTAAAATAACAAAATAAAACCAAATCAGAAAACAATATATTATGATTCTTTTTGTAGAACAGATAGATTGCAACTAATCTCAACAATGAACTTGTCTTTTCTTATCTAGCACGATGCACTGAGATTCTGCGTTACTCACTCATTCGAAAGTTCCATCTATAAACGAATACTACTTCGTTGATAACTCCATTCGAATCTTATTAGTAAACTATGTAGATCTCCTAGTTCAGTAAGCTATGTTTTAAGACCATAAAGGAATATCCGCAAAAACAGATGTGTAGCAGAATTTCTGCACACCTCACACCTTTGACTTCATAGGTTACTTATGTGACCAAGTGAATTAATATGAGAACAATGAATGAACTGTGCTGAACAATACAACTGTTAAACTAAACAAAATCTTATATTTCACTGAGTCACAGGGAACTTAGACTGTAACTCTTAAGAATTTTAATTTGTCAAGATATATATATATATATATATATATATATGCACTATTTTTCATTAATCAAGTGATAACAGTCAACTGACTAAAGTAAATATTTTTTTCATTAAGTCATGTTCAGTAATTTTTTATTCTAATAAATCTATTCGTTGAAGTATACATGGTATCGTACCAATCTCTTTCATTCAAACTATAGTGGATCTGTCTAATATAATATCGAGGTGCACAGGATAAGCTGTGAATCACATGTGGAGAAATTCAAAAACTTTACTTCTGCCCGAAGTTTGTGCTGATGATGTCGTTCAAAAGGACGATGAAAGCTCCATGACCAAACCATCCAGCTCAGAGAACAAAACTCCATCAAAATCACCCACCTGAGCTACAAATCTTCTCCACCATGTCAATATTATTAAAAATTAACAAAAATAATCAAATACATATTATGTAGATAAACATATATATCGTTTCATTTATCCATATATAGAAATGGTTAATATATGTACATTATAAGCGTATAATTGATGCACAAACGTATAAACAATTACCAAGTTACTTAATAATCACACATTAAATATTAAAAATTATTGTGATTAATTATTTTACATTTTTATAATCGAAAATTAATGGCCAGTAACTACAGCAATTTTATCGCATCGTTATGTTCACTAGAAAAGTAACGATTTTTCAATGACTTTCATTTGATGGTAATAATAATAATCCATGTATATAGTGTTGTGTCCAAGTCTATACATATTGCTACACTTATATGGAAGCACACACGCATGCATAGAACACTACACACTATCAATCCCGTTAACAGTATCCTATGTATGCACATGTATGTAACATGTGCATATAAAACAAAACGACATACGAAAAAAAACTGGATTTTTATTTTGGAAAAATAAAGAACTGAACGCAATAATAAACAATAACCACAACAACGATAATAATCAACGAAAAAAAAACAAAACAGAAAACTTTGGATTTTATAGTTTACTTACAACGTTTTTGAGTTTTTTTTTCTTTTGCTCCATTATGAAGCGCAAGATACACAGGGTAAAGATGTAGTATGGATGGAAAATGGAAAGTAAGAAGATGGTATCAGTGAAATAATAATAATAATAATAATAATAATAATAATAATAATAATAATGAACATGGAGACAAACTGAAATAAAAGAGAACAGAATAACCAATTTACCACTACTACTACTACTACCATTACAAAAACAGTTTCCATTGTGTAAAATCACGTGAATTCCATGTTAGCGCTAGTAATCATCGTTGTCAAACTGATCATTATGAAAAATTAAAACAAAATGAAAATAATGCTAATAATAATAATAGAAATGAACAATTGAACAGCCATTAGAGGAGTTGCAATATTTTCAGTATATTTGTAGGTATTCAATAGTCCTTGCTTGTTTTGTTTTTGCATTATTATCCATTTGTGTAATTGATCATAACTGGGGATGAGAATATAACACAATGAAATTGATAAATTCATTATTTTATTCAAGATATGAATTCACAATACTAATTTCAAAGAGGCAATTTAAGTAATAAATGACAATAGTCAGTAGTAAGTATTTGTTATTGTTGAACTAATGAAAATAAAGCGAACGTTAATTTATATTAACCACAATTCACCATATAGTTAAGTTAATACAACACAAAGTGAAATAATAACAATAAGTCAATTCAATTCTCATTATAACGCCTAAACGATACATTCTTCTTCGGGTAAAAGAACAAGCCGTAACACAAGCACTTAGGGTATAAGGACTTACAGAAGAAAAAATAAAGATGGATGAAGAGAAGTGAATGGGAACATCGTGACAAATTTAACTGCTTAAAAAGCGATGCGTAAAATAAAGGATGAGTATAATATAAAATGTATTACAATACAATACAATATAATAATGGTAATAATGGTGATGATAGTAGTAATAGTCGACTGATTATCTGTCTGTCTATTTATCTATTTAGCTAATGTAACTAAGTACTAATAGTAGTAGTGTCACATGAAGGTCAGAAGTATGAAAGTAAGGACAAGAAGAAGGGGAGTTATACAAAAAAAATAAGGAGATGTAGTGATTTCGTTGATAAAAAGTTCTCTTTCTCTCTCTCACACACACAAACATTCTCTATCACTCATTCATTATGTTTCACGTTAATATACAGCATAACATAATCGTCAATAGACAAAAAAAAGAACGCAAATGAAAAGAATAGACAAGAAGGCATTATTATGACTTTTGTATTTATTTATATGTACTGAAACTTCATTTTGCCAAATTTTAATAATAATTAATATACATGATTCTGAAATGAAATCTACCGGGGAAAAATATTTAACCCCGTCCTACAAAGTTTGTGTACATGTCAGGGGAGGTGATGTTTCCGTTTTTAAAACTAAAAGAATAGATAAAATTATCCAACAACACTGTATGAGCCTCCATCATGAGTGGCTATCCATGATGATGATGACGATAGGTGTATGCTTTGATCAGGATATGATTATAGTGTAGGAAGCAAACTATACGAAGAATAACAAGAATGGAAAAATAATGAATAAAGAAGTAAGCAGAAAACGTAACTGAACATTGTATTACAGAAATATGCCATATATATATATATATATATATATATATATATATATATATATATGATAGCCAAAGTAAATCTCTGCATGTTTGAATAAATAAACAAATGAGAAGTGAAAGAACACAATTAAGTAAGACGAATAATTGAAGTGAAAACTAGCAAACATCAAAAATTGATCCTTTCTTTGTTTGTACCTACCTCCCCCACACCCAAACATATACTATCAACATCATCATAGTCACACACCTATCTTCTCTTCACTAGAATTGAATAAACTAATGACAATAAAATCACCATTTTGAAACAAGTTATAAACTATTGATCGGGAGAAAAATAGACAAACAGTGTGATTAGAATCACCAAGGATTGATCGGAATTAAGTGAGATGAATTACTGGAAGTCGTAATAGTACCAGCAGTAGTATTAGATGACCTGGTGTTTTTTCTATCATTCAACGAAGAAGAACCACTTGATACTGATGGCAGTTGCATAGAATGTGGGAAATGGTTTAGGAAGGCTTCAGGCAATCGAAATCCATTCAATAAACTAGCGGCAGCGGCTACATTTATCATATCGGAATGTGCTGGAGGTGGTGGTATTGATGATCCAGGATGGAGAGAAGAATGCGGATGAGGCACATAATTATGAATAGTCAGTGGTCGAGGAAAAGAATTAGGAAAACGCATTGGAAATGGCAAATTATTAATATCCATGCTATTTGAAGAAGAATCAGCTCGTCTTCGTTTTAAATCGTTATTATTTAAAGTATTTGTTGAAGATGGAAAATTTATAAGAGCAGGAGATGAAGGAAGAACAGTTGGTCGAACACACGTCGTAGTAGTAGTAGCAGAAGAAGAAGAACAGGAAGAAGAAAGGGAATTGAAGGGTTGAGCAATTAATGGAAAGTTGAAGCCGGCAATATTTGATACTGATGGCACTGGTGAACAATTATTATTATTATTGTTAGCCATAGATGACGATGATACTGTTGAATTGAGAAAAGAAAAATCTGTTGATTTCGGGAAAGAACCACCATTTAATACAGAATTATTCATTTGTGACATTTGAGAATAAAAGTTTTGTAATATTGCTAGCTGAGTATCTTTACAGTCTGGTATACTATTTAGAAATTCTTTTGATAGATTATTCATAAATTCATTAAATAGATGTCCCCAAAATGATATATCAGAGTTTATACTACTAGGAATTGAAGGACCGCTATTATTATTATTGTTATTATTATTACTGCTCACTGAATTAATAGGATTATGAAGTTGTGAAGGAAGAAAAGAAGGAGGTCTTAGTGGCGGTGGATGAGTTGATCGATTGTTATTCACTGATTCAATATTTATTCTACTTGAATTATAATTTGCAGGTCCACTAATTATGAAAGAAGGCATAGAGGAATGTACACCTAGGCTCAAACGTCTAACCACAGGACGAATTGGTAATCTAGGTGTTGAAAATATTGAGGATATAACCGGAGATGATTGTAATCCTTGAGTAGATGATTTACAATGTTGGATAAACAGAGAGATACGAATATGTGCGTCAGCCCAACGTCCATAAAGCTTGATTAGGTAAAAATAAGTATAAAAAAACATATAGTATGAGAAATGAGTTAAAATATGTATATTATCATCAAAGGAATAAGGGATAGATATTCTAAATTACACTGTGTGATTATCGCACAATGTTGCGAATCGATTGCATTTAATAATAAGTATACCAATCAAATCCAACATAATTTTTTTGTGATAAATAGTAACATTTTAATTAGTCACTTAGTCATACACAATACAGAATCTGGAATATATTTGATGTATTCCAAGTTGACAAACCATATCCGTAGTACCGGTAGACGTAACTGACAACACAAATGCCAGAGTAGAAGTACTAGTATTATTAGTGGTACGTTACAATATTATGCACAAACAATATCACTCGAAAATAACAAAACTTGAGTAAAAAAAGTATAAGATGATTTTAAAACTCAAGACTTTAGTCTGGGGTGGCTTGTGTAGAGAACTGTTTTTTAATACCTGAACCTTTTAGGCGATGCTTGTAGTAGTTCTCCATGTTTCAATTACGCACAAAATAAATATCTTGACGTTCATACTGAAAATTCTGACTTTGATGTTGGTTGTCGGTTGTTTTTCAATTATAGGAATTCTGCCCTTGATTTACCAATCCGTGCCCTTAAATTTGAATCGGTTCTCCGCTTGTCTAGGTAAGGAAAAGTTTGCACCTCTTTCAGAGTTCCGACAACAAATGTGATTTGGTTGGTGTTCCGATGTTGCATCTTTGGATGTTGTTTGTTTCATACGTAAACAGTAAGATAAACTTTTGACAAAATCTATTCTAGTAGTCTTTAATGTGCTTTGTATCCTTTAATAATTCAATTCATATTCCTATTATTATCACATGATATTCTATATTCTATTTTTTTGGCGTGATGCATTTTTATGATCCTTGACCATTAAGAATTTGCTATGCTACGATTAAAGAATCTTACATCGATTACATACTTTAGTGAACCATGGGTTTGCAGAGATGGTTGAATTTCGTAGCTTACATGTAAACCCTAAGATTATATATATTTCAAAATATGTATGCGTATGAGTGGGTGAATACGTGGGTTCAGAGCTCATGAGGAGCATTAGTTCCTCCAAAACTGTAAACATACCAACCAGTATGAAACGAAGGTCCATAAGGCCTGTTTTCAACCAAATAACATTAAAATACAGTAGACTACTAGTCAATTAAACTACTGGCTACATTGGAAATTAATCTACAGAATGCAATGAGAGATAGGAACTAGATAGATATGATAACAGTTATTACTCAGTGGTAAATTAGTGTGAATAAGTAAGCAATATTTTCGGAGAAAAAGCCTTCAAAACTCTAAGTAAAACAATTTTTACCTTGTCTCCATGAACTGGACGGTGTAGAATACCATTATAATTAGTTTTATCTGGTCGATTAGAGTGATTAACTCTCATAGGGGAATACAACGGTTGTGTGGATTGTAGGTTTGGAATGGAAGGCATAAATGATGAGTTTAGTGTAGCGTTAACTTTGGAACCAGGAAATAATGGTGATGAAGAATCAGGTACAAGAAATGATTTCAAAAATTCCGGAGGTATATTTGGCGGCAGTGGTGGTGGTATTAATTGAAGAGAAGGTGGAAAATTAGAACGAAGCACCGATTCTGATGGCATATATTCCGGTTTATGCAATCCCATCATGGCATTACGATCATTGTGTGTAGATAACGATGAGGACGAAGACGACGAGACAGGATTGTGTAGATCGCCATTAAACTAGAAAAAAAATGATTGAAAGTGGTAAAGGGCCAAGAAATCTTGAGATTAAGGGTATTCACATTCAATGTAAATAAATGCTTTCTTATCTGCTATTTGAATTTTGCAACATCACTGAGTGAGGATTGAAAATGGCGCTATAACGAGAGTGGAGTGAATTCAGGTATTTGATCAATTAAGTCTTAAGTTATTAGTTTAAAGGTAACGCAAACGCATGTTTCAAGACTTACGTATCTTTGATTAGGTGTCTGAATTTGATGTAATGGTGAGTGCATCCCGATAAGGAATGTCTGCAAGACACCGTTATTCAGCTCATTTTACAGAGTCCAGTGGTTGTTAAGCTGAATTCAATCAATATATAATTTTACTCAATAAAATCTTAACAACTTACTTGTCTTTTATTTTAAACCAAACACGAATAGCTAACAAATATACCAAGTACATATCTACCAATAGTTATGTTACAGTGAATGGATGAAAAAGGGTTTGTAAAGAATAAACAATTTCTTCTTTTCATAAAATCTTGGAACAGATTTATACCACAGTAGATAACAAGTTAGGTCTTGCAAGCAAAAAAAACTACTTTTAAGTCTTAGTGTGAATGCACAGTGGCGCATACAAATACCTTACACATAGATTTGTGAATAATAATAATAATAATAATAATAATAACAATAGATTCACACTTACAAGTTTTAAAGGGAAAGAACTTAAATTTTTATTCATTACTGAATCTGATGATAAGGAACAAGAAAGATTGGAACTTATGGAATTTGACTTAGAACTATGCAGAGTAGATGGTGGTTCTAATGTCCCGATAGATGATTGAGGCATAGAATTTAAATGATGATGATGACGTTGTATCATTGGATTAGGTGGTATATTGAAATTTTGGGCATTTCTATTATTACTATCAGACAAACAATTGATATTTGTTGTAGATGGTAATGAATTGACCAATGAATTTGGTACAATTGAATTATTATTACGATCACTACCACTATTGATCATTATACCTTGAGAAGATAATTTCAGTTTACCCAGTGTTGAATTTGATGTTGCGAATTCACGATCAGCGTAAGCTGTAGCTAATACAGCTTGAGATCGATCAGTTTGTAGTTGACTAATTGACAATGATTCTGAATCTACAGTAAAAAACAAAGAGAAAAAGCACAAGTTGTATAGATATACAGAATGTGTTAAATCTGTTGGAAGTTAGACTCATACACCATTGGATACCCGCTCAATGCTATAGAGGTTAAGCGTTCGCGCGCGAGACTGGAGGTCCTGAGTTTGATTCCCAGTTGCGGAGTCGTGGGTACGCACCGCTGAGAAGTCTCGCATTAGGGCGAAACGGTCATTCGGTGGCTGTATAACTTAGATCGGTTCATGATTTCATTGAAATTTAGAAATCTCCACAACCTCGTATTGATAAACAAATAACTACAATAAGGAATTATGCAAATCAATAAATGTAATTTTAAATTATAAACTCAATGGTACGACTAGTATTTGAGTAAAAATTACAAGTGATTAATCATTGAATAGTAATTAATATAATGTTGCCTAGTCCTTTAACATAGATCAAATTCTGCGGATCAGGCTGAAGTGTGACTACTAGTCTAGATAACTCAACATAACGTGGACATTGTTTTGGTGTTGAGTAGTCAACAGAAAAAAACCGTAGAATTAAGATGCATTCTAGCTGGAACTCGTTGACAAGATTTGATTCAAGTTCTTAGAATTCTAATATGATACAATAGTAACTGGGGTGAAAATCAACTACGTTAAAAGTAGGATGAAGCTATTTTCAATACGGAGTATATTATAGTCGCAAGCTAAAAATACGGTCTTCATTTCAGTAGTCTGGATGGTATTAAGCATTGAACGTGATGAAAAGACGACTTTGTAACTGTCAGTTCTTCACAACCTTTCTTAATTATATTAAAACTAATCACTTATTGTTACGGAGTAAATAGATTGCGTCCTTTTATCAATTACATAAAATATTTGATACTTCAACATTCAATATTCAAAAAAAAAACACATTCTTACACTCCCTACCTACTTTCCATTCTTACACTCACCTCCAACAGCCATACATATACATAAACATATATGAAAATAAGTGAAAAGACCTTAACGATTAGACTACTAAAAAAGAAATGCAAATCATGTTAACAAGTATTACAAACGAAATTTCAATATCTTACAGATAATAAGTCATTAAATAATATTTTCCGTGAGAAACATTTTCTTTTTCTAATTCAAACAACCACAACAACAAATAAATCAACGGTTCAGTCAAACATATACACATTCTATATTAAACAAATAAACAAACAGAATATGCTAATTTTGAATAAGAGGAAAAATTGGGATAATAAATAAAATTCACAAAACAAAGCATTCTGAAAGTTAAATAAAACCAAACTTTAGAGGGAGAGAGAAAAAAAAAGAGGAAGACTACGAAAAGAGGAAATGAAGCCAACTACACATCGAAATCTACACGCGAATATAGGATAAAGTCTATTCTCACTATGTTTAAACAAAGCAAAACATTTTTCAATGACTACAAAAGAAAATTCCATAAAGTTTATATGAAAGACAGTAAATATCTGAATGAAATAATTAAGTCTGTACACTATGTATATAACTTTATACCAATGGTGGGATAAGTTATAGAATATTAGCTGATATGCTCTATTTTGTAGGACAAAATGATAAATATTTATCCATCTATGTGACTGAACATGTTAAGTGGTTAATAAAACTTAGTTTTCAAATACCTGTTTCAGCTTGGGCACCTGGGCAGTATCACAGCCCTCAGGCAAATCGAATGAGATTTGTGCGGAGCATATGTATCTGGTTCTTACTTGTACCAATATTTATGTGTTTAAATAAATAAATAAATAAGTTTTCAAATAGTGTGTCGATGATGCATTCAAATCTGAATTCACTTCGGTTTGGACAGACAAATAAAAGTGCCAACTTGTATGAAAAACATTGTGGTTCAAAGCAGGGTATATAAGTTATGTGTAAAAATCTTAAGTGTTAAAAAAATTTCTCAAATATTAGAAATATTTTTTTGGTCTAAAGGTGATGGGTTCACTACAAACCCGTATCCACAATTAAAAAGTCTCAAGCTTGCAACAAAACAACTTTTAAGTGTTTTGGTTACAGGTTTACAACAGACATCCTGACGATTTTGGCACATGATGGATTTTTTTTTAAATTAAACTTGTCTCGACAAATCACCAAACGGATCACCATCCATCTATACTAAATACAAAATATACGATTGAAAGTTAAGTAGATCTAACATGTTTCGATATGTAATCTGATCCAAACTTCGTCAACGAATTAAAACAGAATTACCAATCGCTGACATTATTACAAATTAATTTTATATTCAATTTCCCTTCATGCATACTTGGCAACCGACTTCTGTGAAACTGTCCATTGAAATATTGACAAATGGGTGTAAAGTTGGATCATGCTTTCAAATAACTTTGAGATCTTAACTAGTTAATCCAATCAAGAAAGAAAGAGAGCAGAGTTCGATAAATTACTTATTACGTTAAAATAAGTACTTCAAGAGTGAGGTTTATGATCCTTGAATCATAACTGATGTCACCTAGTGATGAAAACCTTACCCTAATTCTAATTCGCAACACAAATATCTAAGTCGATTTTTAAAAAAATTAGCTGTGATCTTGAAGCGGTTTGCACGTTCATCAGTGACTCAATGATACAGATCAGCTTTATAGATGGGTATTCATATAATCACTGCATACCCTAGAATAATTTATAGATCATGCCTAAAAAGTAGTAACAAATATTATAATTGGCTATATATTATTATAGCAAGCCTTAAGAAATTATTATTTTCATCATTATATGGTACTACGGTAAACGAGAACTCAGGAGGGGAAGACCAATTTATTGTTCAATGCATAATCACACTTTGTTTTACCAAAAATGTGAAAATCATACATACATCTTTAGCACATCTTTCAGTTATCCTCTATATCCTTTGCCATTCTTCCAGTTCTGTTTTTATTCCAATTCCTTTCTGTTCTCTTCAGTTCAATCTTTTTTTGAAAAGCATTACATATCAAATTGGTGTTACATACTACTTCTGTCGACATAAGTAGCATATACCGCAGCACTACTAGTATACTGACAATCATCGTTAGTCTTCTCTCTAGAGAAACTTTGATGTGTGTACGTGTTTACTTACGCAAGACAATAACTTTCTATGTTGGACTGGAATTTTCATTCATGGAAAAATCAACAACAAACATCAAATAATCATTATTTAAAAATTTCTACTTTTATACACGCACGTACACACCCAGAGGCAGAACGCCATAGAGATGACGGACATAGTGATAACTCTTACAATCAATTAAAATTTATAATAAACAACAACACATTAAATATGGAATTCAATACAACAAGTGGGTTATTAAAATTGTAAAAACAATCAAGTACACATACATACATACATACTAATTTCATTCATTTCAGGATATAAAACAAAAACAAAACGTATAGGAAACTGTTGCAACATGATAACGAGAAAAGAATATGGAGCAGAGAGAGAGATAAGAGAGGAGGGAGAAGACATCAGGAGAGAATGCAAAAAGTTACAATAAAACGATTTTACTTCACAGATGAACAACAAACAAGCAATTGTCAAGCTTAGTCTTATACTTCCTTCTCTATATATTATTCATGAGAATAAGAGAAAAAAAAGGCAAAAGATGTAAGGAATAAGAAGAAAACAAGATGAGAAAAGTAGAGAGCCATGGAAAATAAACGAAAAATAGAATATGAGCAAGGACAAAAACAAAGAAAGAAGGATGTCCATAATAATAACAAGTTGTAGTGTTTGTTTTTTCACCAAAGATTAATAGGTTGAAAAAAAAGAGTAATAAGATGAAAATAGTGTGAGAAATATGTTAGGAGTTAGTTTTTTCAAAAAATGAAATAGGTTATCAGAAAGCGAATACACCAATTGATTACAATGGTACAATGTGACATAATGATCACAGAGCTTTCTAAGATAATTTACTTAATCTAGGTGTGAATAATGAGTTGAATCCAACCATGTATGCTTAGTTTTATGATTTGTAATCAAGGAAAAAAAGTAACTGTATCACACTAGGCACGATATAGCACTGAGACAACTGCTATTAACAATATCAATTTCAGTTAGGATACTTTTAAAAATCAAGAACTACAAGACAGCTCTGTTTCTTCCCGATGTATGAAATTCCTCAGCAGTGAATAATCATAACCGTGTCAGATATCGTGGCGAACGCTTAACTATTACAAGTTTTGGGTAGCGGTCCAGTAGTAAACGTTCCCATACTTCAATAAATGTGAGATATAGAGCGACAATCATCCAATCCTTTTCATGACAACTATTTCAACACCGATACACCTGAACTGTACTTTAGAAATATCTTGAAATAAATCACTAGTGAGTTGACTATAGTAATTTAGTCGAAGCGGTTTCGTAAAGATTTGTAAATTTTTTTATCACGAAGTGACATCGCTTAAGGTATCATTTTTTCAAAACATAAATTTAATATTCAGAACTGAGATGGATAAAAACACTGTACTTGTTCTTCTATTTATTCCTTTATATAGTGTCAACAATGACACACTATATTTGTTTGAAGAAAAAGTCTCCTAGAACGGAGACTTATTTCACTCGATCATGATTGACACTACACAGGTTATGATAATTGTTGTAAACTGGATAATAAAAGCACCGGTAACACTGACCGAAGTCGAATGGATGAATTCCTGTACCATATGCATTACAACTTCAGAAATGCAGAGCATATTTCTAATCTCGACAAGTTTTTAAACCATGTTGAATAAATGTAACCACTCTATTTTTTTGGTTTTGTGTAATATATTCTTACTCTATACCGACCGTTTTCTGAAATGTCACAGTGACACTTAAGATTCGTTCAAATTATAGTCTCGCCAAGACTGATTATTGAATAGGCATGTTAGAAACGGTCACTGTCAAAGCAGTCTAGTCTAACATAATATCATTACCTAAGCAATGTTTGTTAACTTACAATGATAAAACCAGTCAGTAGCTAAATTTGTAAATACCATTGTCAACTATACATTAATACAGTGTTGCGAAATCATTTTAGCATTATCTATGAGACTAAACTAAACAGTTATGAAAAGGAAGCATAGATCAGGGACCTCTTCACTGAAAAGATACACTGAGCGATGATGCCAGGGAGCATTTCTTTCACTAAATTATATTCACATTTTTCTTATGAATAATGATTAAATAGAGAAATACGGATAAGGTTTACTGTGAACGGAAAAGGACGAATGAAACTTATGTTTTAATCATCATATCAACAAACAAAAATGTAACTCATTTACCAAGTATATGTGTTCATATATTTACATTCGGATCACAATACAGAATATGTGCGATGGTTAGTGATTATATTTGGCTACGTAACTTCAAAAAGATGGAGTGGTATTCGAAACTATGACCTACTGTATTACTACCACTGATTAAAAGACAAGTATTTTTGCCATTCACCTACTAACATTTGACATCTAGCTCTTCGGTAGTTTTTATCTATTATTTTCGATGAAAGTAAATTAGGAAATGCTGTTATTACCATGACGAAAAAACCGTTAGAATTACATTTTGCATTAGACAAATTTATAATTTACAGCTAAATGTTACGAGGTAAACGAAAATATATGAAAAAAACTCAATTCGATCTAGCAAAAGAAGTGATGTAACTTTATTTACCTATTCACTCAGTTACATACTACAGTTAACTGGAGAGTTTCTTTCGATAACATTTCATCCCTTATAGACCAATCAAAAACAGTCACCCTACTCCTTATTCAATCTGAATAGAGTCAGTAGAGTGTGAAACTTATAAGTCAATTCATCTACTTTTTTCACTCAAATTAAGATATCTTACTTTGATAGAAACAGTTAATACCAAACGTATTGTCTGATAACTGATTCATTTTTGTGGAGATTGTAGACGTTCCGTAGTTTTTAAATAACAAACTAGTCTTAGTTAGACCACCACAGGGAAATCTGGAAGCACTAAACGGCCGTTTCACACACGTACTAAACTTCTCAGACGTACCCACTGACAACCCCGCACCTGGGAATCGAAACTATGACCCTCGGCCTCACTCATGAACGCTTAAACTCTAAACCAATGAGCCGGGATATAATTAAGTTAATATCTAACTTCAATCAATTCACGACATTGTACAACCCTCATCCATTGCCCGATGTCGGCGATGCGTACTATCGAGGAGACCAGTACTTGGACGAAACAGCCGTTTATTGCTTCCGATTTTTTAATAGTGGTTTAGCTTAGATCAGTTCATACTTTAAAAGGTATAAAACATTGATTGATATTTTCCTATTCTCACACTTATTACAGAGATATTGTTTAAAATAAGGTTCTCTGTTTCATAGAACATTTGCAGTCATTTAATCAAGCCAACAATGAACTATCAATTGAAGTTATCGCTACAACAACAAATATTATGAACACTTTTCAAGACGAAATAGACATCTTTGATATCTCCTATGAAAAACAATCTTCTATTCAATTTAGAGTTAATGGCTCAGTCATCAGTTAACTTCCTCAGGTGGCAATTCTGAGAGATATTATAGGGTACTAAATGATTGAATTGAAAATAGACCTACAAATAGAAAAATAATATCTTTAGAACAATGCATGTCATATTGACTGATTATGTTTAACACACAGACCAATAACATAAGCTATATAAGATAAGAAATGAACATATTTTGTTTTATTATTTTTCACTGGTATTTATTTTATATGGATGATAATTTATTATTATAACTGATGCACATATATGAAACTGAAAACTAGTCATTTATCATTTGTTATAAATGGTCCATGTAAAAATCACTGTCCGCATTTATTATACACATAAGTACCATTATTATGCCTTGATTCAATGTATCATATAAAAGAACTTATATGAAAAGAAAACGAATCCACTACAATTGTATACAAATGATAAGCATCAAACAAATGTCAGGGAATTTCAGTTAAACTAAATTATGATATTTTAGAACCAATGAATGAATAAATGTGAATAGAGTAAGTTAGAGAGTGAGTGAGTGTCATAATTTGAACTAAGACAGTACGAATGCATAACATAATATTAAATGAATATGTTTTATTGATGAATAATGTGAACTATCGATGCTAATAGATTCGTGCATCATTGTCATCAACTAACAACAATCTACTTAGAAATGACATTTTCAATATACTAGTGGAATGATTTTAGGCTGTTTGCTTTAAGATTTATAATGTCTAAGATCTTTGGGAGCTAGTTGCCAAGTATAATGCAATTAGCAAATATAACAAGGTTTAATGTCTAAAAGAAAATGAATACATTTTAAAATTAACAAACGGTGTTTAATTATTATCACTATATCATATTATGAATGAATAGCGCCTACGAGATGTATATCATATTGCATTACAAATGAAATCTTACTGTTTTTTACGATCGGTTTCTAACACTAAAAATGCAACTCCGTTATTAAATGCAGGTTTTATACATTGGATTTTGAGTCAGACTCTTTCGACTATTAAAGTTAGTGATTTACTATTCCACAGTCTAAGTTAAAAAACGCGAGACGGGGTTAAAGCCTGAAGAGCTTACTGGTTGAAAGTTGAATGCTTTGATCATGGAACTAATACTCTAAAGCCATCGCTTATAATCCATGGGACATTTTTACACTAAGCTTTGAAAGTTAATTGGATGAAAATGACTCTGTGTCTAAACATTTTGGAAAATTGATGATGTTAAGACTTTGCACACAATAAATAAGACGTATCTCAATTAACAACTCCGCCTGTAGCTCTTCTAGAGTTACTGCCGGTCCCAAGCCGGGTAAAGGAGGAGGGTTGGGCATGGGGTTAGCGACCCCATCCCGTAGAAAAGCTAACTCGCTAAAAAACGCTAACCAGAAAAAATAATTCAAACCATTTAAACTTTGCCCTGGGAGTTGAAAGAATAATTATGACGTCTCGTGATGAAAGCCGAAATTCTTCGGAAGTCACGAGACCGATGCACCTTCTAACAACCAGAGCAACACTCTTTATAGGTACATGGAACGTCCGGACAATGTGGGAGACAGGAAAGACCAGCCAAATAGAAATGGAAATGAGGAGATACAACTTGGCAGTACTCGGAATCAGCGAAACCCATTGGACAACAAAGGCTAGGTACAGGAGAGATGCTGCTGTACTCCGGTCACGAAGGGGAAAATGCTCCACACACTCAGGGAGTTGCTCTAATGCTGTCCAAAGAAGCACGAAATGCACTTGTGGGATGGGAATCTCATGGACCCAGGATAATCAAAGCATCATTCAAAACAAAGAAGCAAGGGATCACAATGAACGTTATCCAATGTTAATGCACCCACCAATGATAACAACGACGATGATAAAGATCAGTTCTATGAAAGGCTGCAATCAATTATAGAGAAGTGCTCACGAAAGGACCTCACCATCCTGATGGGAGATCTAAATGCTAAAGTTGGAGTGGACAACACAGGATATGAAGATGTAATTGGACAACATGGATTAGGAGAGAGAAATGAAAATGGGGAGAGACTTGCAAACCTATGTGCATTCAACAAATTGGTTATAGGCGGCACAATATTCCCACACAAACGCATACACAAAGCTACATGGATCTCACCGGACCAAACCACAGAGAACCAGATAATTCACATCTGTATCAACAAAAAATTCCGAAGATCAATGGAAGATGTGAGAACCCGGAGAGGAGTTGACATAGCTTCAGATCACCACCTGGTTGTGGCCAAGATGAGACTGAAGCTAAAGAAACACTGGACAACTGGACAAACAGCACTACAAAGGCTCAATACAGCCTTCCTTCGAGATACTGACAAGCTCCATGAATTCAAGATAACTCTCAACAACAGGTTCCAAGCTCTACAGGATCTACTGAAAGAACAAGAAACTACTTTGGAGGACAACTTGAAAGGGATAAAAGAAGCACTAACTTCAACGTGCCGGGAGGTTCTTGGTCCTAAGAAGCATCATCACAAGGAATGGATCTCTATGGGAATCCTGGACAAGATTCAAGAAAGGAAGAACAAGAAACTAGCAATTAACAACAGCCGAACACGAGCAGAGAAAGTCAAAGCACAAGCAGACTACGCAGAAGCAAACAAGGAAGTGAAGAAAAGCATTAAAGCCGACAAGCAGAAATACATGGGAGAACTAGCAACGACGGCGGAAAAAGCTGCAAGAGAAGAGAATATGAGACAACTATATGATACAACGAAGAAATTGGCAGGGAGATATAGTAAACAAGAGAGACCAGTCAAGGACAAAGAAGGAAAGACAATCACTGAGACTCAAGAACAGAGGAAAAGATGGGCAGAATACTTCGAGGAACTGTTGAATAGACCAGCCCCATTGAATCCACCGAACATCGAAGCAGCCCACACTGGCCTTCCAATAGATGTCACTCCACCAACGATCGAATAAGTCAAGATGGCCATCAGACAAATCAAAAGTGGGAAGGCGGCAGGACCTGACAATATACCAGCTGAAGCACTGAAGTCAGACATTGAAGTAACTGCGAACATGCTTCACCTTCTATTCAAGAAGATTTGGGAAGAAGAACAAGTGCCAATGGACTGGAAAGAAGGATATCTCATCAAGATACCAAAGAAAGGGGATCTGAGCAAATGTGAGAATTACAGAGGCATCAGTTTGTTATCAGTACCAGGAAAAGTTTCCAACAGAGTGCTGCTGAATCGGATGAAAGACGCAGTAGACGCCGAACTTAGGGATCAACAGGTTGGATTCCGTAAGGATAGGTCGTGCACAGACCAGATTGCGACACTACGGATCATCGTTGAACAATCAGTTGAGTGGAACTCATCACTATACGTCAACTTCATTGACTATGAGA
This sequence comes from Schistosoma mansoni, assembly GCF_000237925.1. Taxonomy (NCBI): domain Eukaryota; kingdom Metazoa; phylum Platyhelminthes; class Trematoda; order Strigeidida; family Schistosomatidae; genus Schistosoma; species Schistosoma mansoni. Next base: position 3,970,756 of record NC_031498.1, read on the forward strand.
AGGCGTTTGACAGCGTGGACAGGAGAACATTATGGAAACTTCTTCGACACTATGGAGTTCCTGAAAAGATTGTCAACATTATCCAAAACTCATACGATGGACTACAGTGCAAAGTCATGCATGGAGGACAGCTGACAGATGCATTTCCAGTAAGGACCGGAGTCAGACAAGGCTGTCTACTCTCCCCATTCCTCTTCCTTCTAGTGATTGACTGGATTATGAAGAATTCGACATCTGACGGGAAATACGGAATACAATGGACAGCTCAGAATCAATTAGATGACTTGGACTCCGCAGATGACCTAGCCCTCCTCTCTCATACACACGAACAAATGCAGATGAAGACAGCAAATGTAGCAGCCGTCTCCGCATCGATAGGCCTCCACATTTACAAAGGAAAAAGCAAGATTCTCAAATGCAACACGGAGAACACCAACCCAATCACACTTGATGGCGAAATTCTGGAAGAGGTGGAAACATTCAAGTACCTGGGCAGCATGGTTGATAAACAAGGAGGATCGGATGCAGATGTAAAGGCGAGGATTGGCAAAGCAAGGGCAGCATTTCTACAATTGAAGAACATATGGAACTCAAAACAACTGTCAACTAATTTCAAGGTCACAATCTTTAATACGAACGTCAAGACAGTCCTACTGTGTGGAGCTGAAACGTGGAGAACTACTACGGCCATCATCAGGAAGGTACAAGTATTTATAAACAGTTGTCTACGCAAAATACTCAACATTCATTGGCCGGATACTATTAGCAACAGCGTTTTATGGGAGAGGACAAACCAGCTTCCAGCTGAAGAGGAAATTAGGAAAAGACGTTGGAAGTGGATCGGACATACATTAAGAAAATCACCAATATGCATCACGACTCAATCCCTAACTTGGAATCCGGAAGGGAAGCGGAAAAGTGGAAGGCCAAAGAACACACTACGCCGGGAAATAGAAGCCGATATGAAAAGGATGAATAGCAACTGGAAAGAACTGAAAAGGAAGGCTCAGGACAGAGTTGGATGGAGAATGCTGGTGAGCGGCCTATGCTCCTCGACGAGGGGTAACGGGCGTAAGTAAGTAAGTAATCTCAATTAACCCTGTGGAAAATAATTATTGGAAAATCCAGTCTATTCTTTGTCATAAAAATGTAAAAAAAAAACATCACAAAGGAATTTACTCATTCGATATGAGGATGCTTTACGCTCAGGTGAAATAAAACACACCAAAAAAAAGCGAAAACAGTAGTATAACATGAAGTCTAAGTGGATTTGTAAAGTCGAAAAGCAACCAGAAAAAGTATACTTTGAAAAAAATACGACCGAATCAAAACAAACAAAAATGCCTGTACAAGAGATGTTTACAAGTACAAATAACATCTGTAACATGAACATACCTAAAAAGTGAAGATTGAAAAATGCACTAAAAAAGTATAAATCTAGTTTTTTATGTATGCAAAGAATATTATCAATTTCTCCTAACAAGTAACTATGTAAATAAAAAGCAAAATTATGACTAATAATAATAACTCCTTACTTGGTGGGATAAGACGGTTTATGGACGAATTAGATGTGGTCTGTGAAGATGATGGAACAGTGCCAGGGGCTAGTGGGAGATGATTAGCACCAAACATCATCATATTGCTATAGGGATATAATTTGTTTTGAATACTGGATAAATTGACTTGTTGTCCACAGTGAGATAACCTTAAAATATATACACACATCAAAGAAAGACACAATTATTTAAAATCATTACAGGTATTTTCAAAATAAATATAATTTATTGTTCATTCATCGTCATTTTGTACTCGTTTAGTACTGTTATCAGTGTAACAAAACGTCTATCCATGGACTCTCGATGTATGGTTATTTAGACTAACAGATATGTAAACTGAAAGACGCTTTTCGTCCTCTCAATTTCATAAACAATAACCCCGCCACGAGAAAGCGAGATGAAAATTACTTCATGGAATACTATGCTCATAGCCGATGTGCCACCTGGCGTCCTCCCTTTATATCTCAAGCCTGGACTCAGATTGATCACATCGCGATCAGCTACCGCTGGCGTGGTTGTGTACAAGACTGCCGCCCCTTTTGGAGTACCTATCTAGAATCTGATCATGCCCTGGTCTGCGCCAATCTTACCTTACTTTTCAGTGGCCGAAGGATTGACCACCACTAACGGATCGATGTTAGTAAACTAGTTGCAACTTCTGTTGCAAGTATCGAACCGAGCTGGCTTCTAGGCTAGCTAACATCCCACCGAAAAGTATAGATGAGCATTGGTTGCAACTGCATGACGCCATGAAAATGGCGAGTAAAGTCGCTTGCGACTTCGCGAAACGTCCTGATTATAAGCAATGGGTTTCTTCAGGCTCCTTACAACTCATCGAAGCCCGTCGGTCTACTCCGGGTGACCGTGAGTTTGACCATAAACGAAGGCTGTTAAGAAATGAGCTTGAGTAAGGACCGAGAAACCTAATGGTCGGAGCGTGCTAATGAGCTGAAAGCAGCAGCTGCATCTGGTAACTGTCGGAAGCTATTCCAACTAATCCGAGCTACTGGCAGAAAGAAATCTGGTGTGAGTGAAACAATCGGTGAGGATGATGGGATGCCAATCACTAATATCCAATCGACGTCTTGGACGATGGGCAGAATTCTTTGAAGGGCAGTACAAATGGCCTGCTGCTCCAGCAACAACAATCAGATTGTCCTGCCTTCCATGGCCGATGACGACTGCTCCACCAAATGAGGCGGAAGTCCACAAGAAACTTCAACTCTTGAAATGCTACAAATCATCGGGCTCAGATGACCTACGTCCGGCTCTTTTTAAAGAGCAGTTTGTATGTGTGTGTGGATATCGAAATGATATTACATAGAAGCATTGCAAGGTAATCATATCTAGCGTTGTATGTTTCCTGTAGTGATCATCTTCAACCAAAAAAAACTATTGTTACATGGAACTCCCCGTAAGCTATTATGTACGATTATAACAAAAATGTCAAGAACGGTGTCAATGTGGCTTATCGTTCAAGTGCAAGTTTCTGTACGCAGATCAACATCTGAAACTTTGAAGAATAATGATACCGACGAATCGTCAAACAGAATTAAGTAAATCTGCGATCTACTGATCAAAAGCTGAATATTTTAACCACATATTTACACAAAAGTAAAAAAAATAGAATAAGTAATAGTAAAGAATGTAGGTCAACAAATATATGCTCTCCAAATTTTAAAAGCGTTTAGCACGTATTGAAAAATGCAGAACGAGATTTCATGCATTTGATCTACTGACTTCAACATGATAACAATGTCATCATCAAAGGTCTTTTACAAGTTTGAACATTTTAAATTCTTATCCAAATAAAGTTTTCCAGTCAGTCTCTAATGTCTATTTTTAAATATTTTAGCATTGTGTATATCACACACATATATATTACTATATATACAAAACATGCATGTACATGTGAAATGTATGAAAAACACCGACACAAATACAGACATGCACGCATAGAGAAAAGCATTTATCATTTAAAACAATTACAATGATCTCTATCTGTTTAACCGTATATACTAATCAACTGGAGGGTTAAACAACCTGTCCAACCATAGTTTATATATCCATGTTTAAATATACATTCAATTAGATAGTTTTTTTCTTTTTTGAAAAAAAAAAGAATTTGACGAACTACTTCTAATTATTACTATTTGCATCAAAAAAATCACACACCAAAATGTAATACACATGATACGTTGATATGATATAAACAGTATCATTATATTATTACTATTATTAATGAAATGTAATTTACAAAATGGGAAAAAATGTACACAAAATTACTAGTTTCTAAGAAAATTCATTACTTTATACCGTTTAGATAGATGAATCAATTTGTTACGTGAAACTACGTGTGCAACTGTTTTTTAAGGTTGTGTGAAATAAACAAATAAGTGTTTTCGGCAAAAAATAATAAAACGAAAATAACAGACTTCATAAACTTGAAAGTAAAAAAAAGTATGGATTTCAATGAAAAAAAGCCGTGCTGTTTTTTACGAAAAGTTTGTTATAGATTTAATGAAATGATGCGGTATCTTAATTTGATTCCTCCATAGATTTCTTTCAGCCTACAACGACAATTAACATTGAACAGAGCCTGAAGTGGTGCAGTTAGGCATATATAACACACATCTCTTAGCTACTTTAGTTCATGGAAATTCTGTTCCAGGAAATCAATCAATCAATCTCGGATGTTTCATCAGATGTGAACAATGATTCGGATGCATCTATGATTACAAATGAATAGCTGAAGAATATCACTGAACTTTAAAAGGTCAAATTTTATAACTATAAAATAAACCAGAGTGGATTGTCTGGTATTATATCAACCTTTTGATAATAAGACGAATATCTCAGCTAAGATTCACTAAACGGTAATATAAATAGTGCTAACTGCAAGTAATTCGATATAGAAACTCGACAATATAGTGGTCAACAAGACAAATCCGCACGATTCATAATTATCAGTTCATTATGGAACAATTTTTAATCCGACTCTTTTACTGGGCACAGGTTTGTGAACATAACTTACAACTGTACTGGGAATGTAAGAGCTAGTGAAACTATCTGACTGCCCAAACAGAAGTATGAGAAATGAGGCTCAAACTTGTAACCTAGTGATTGAAATTCGAACGCCTTGACCACTGGGCCAACTGCTTTATTTTATTCACAAACATAGATACACATTACAAGGGGACAATTTCTAATTATACTCCCTCCAGGTGAATTATAAAAATCGAAAAAGAGCAGCTGGATCTAATGATTCTACTGCCGAAGTACCAAGATCCATGGTAAAATAAATAAATGTCGCAAAACATGACCTAAGTGTTGAGTATAGAATAAATCAACTCATTCAACAGATCCTTAGGTATGAACAACACAGAAAGTGTTAAGACTAATGATACTACTCCGTTTCTCGAACCAAACTAGGTGGAGCGCGGTTCGAACTTGAGATTTAGTGGCGGAAAGTTGAACGTCTTAACTAATGAACCTACTGCTATAGTATTTCATTACTCAGAAATTCAACAAATAAGCTAATATAATCCAGTAATCACTTAGAAAATATAAAATGATAAGAAAAAACCCTATGAGTTTTTTCGCAATGGTTGAAGGAGGATAATAAACGAAGCTTTAAAAAGTAAATAATAACCACTCATGAGAAAAACACACATAACAATGATATTATCATTTTAAGAAATAACAGAAATCTCAACGGAATGAACAAATATAAATTCAAATTTCCATAATTAGAAGTACACAACTAATTAAGAGTTACGAATAAAACCATTGCTTCTTCCTTCATCACACGCTTAACCTGCAAAGTGCAACTAATAACAAATGTAACAACTGTATGGGATCAGTTAATTAATTAGTCAGTGGATCATTAAACATATAAGTTTTGATCATTCATAAACTATGAGAATAATGAGATATAGTGGATTAAGTGAAACAACCAATAGTTTACTATTTTAATTAAATAGTATTATATGGACCGAAAGAAATTGAGGCAATTGATTAGCATTCTATAAAAATTAGTTGCTACGCTGTATCAATGATGCAATATATAGCTTATTGCAAAGCTAAACTAAAAACATTCATGTTTGAGGAAAACTAGTTGAGAAACCTACGGGAAGTCAAATGTTGCAAACAACAACTTACGATGTTTCTCCGAATTGTGAAGGATCAGTTGTTCGTGAATGTCCTGCAGTATTCCCATTTCTGAATTGACTACTTGAATTAATATTTTGATTACTACTGTTAACCGATGTTGATATTATTGTATTGGCATGATTAGGCAAAGAAATTCCTGATACTGGTGGTGGTAATATGGAGTCAGGAACACCATCAACGCTATTGCTTAGAGTAGCCATAGTAAGTGCATACAATTCCATAAAACGTGGATCACTGAGTAATTGATTAGCAGTTTCTGAATCAATACCCATAATTTGTTTTAATAAATTTTGATGTGGAAAAAATGAGTTCGAGCATAATGATGATGGGACTGAAGGTGATACTAAGTGTGCAGATGATGATGACAAAGGTCTGATCTGTGAACCACAACTTGTAGGTTCTTGCAATCCTCTTGGTGGTAGATATGAATGAGCAGGAAGAGAATCAGCTGAATTACGTAAAGAAAATGGTATCGAATTAACATTATGATTGGTCAATGGAGAATATTTTGAAACTGTATCATGGATTCGTTCACAATTGTGATTTGTACCAACTGTTGTAGGAAAGTATGATGCTCCTTTTAACGAATCATTACCTGTTGAATTCCAAGATTTATTGTTACCATTGTTATCTACAATAGGACACCGGTTTGTATATGTAGGATTGTCAAATTTGGGATACGCAAAAGATTTATCATATTCATTATGACGATGTGAATACTTATCGTATACAGAATTTTTGATATCGCGCTGCTCTGATTTTCTGTAGGTTCGCTTTTTACCACTTGGATGTTTTGGAGATTTGGATTTAATAGTAGTTTGTGACTTGGATTCTTCTGATTGAGCAGAGGAATGCATAACTTCATCAGTTAAAGCAGCTACACTAAATTGATGACAATGAGATTTGTTACTATTGATAGAGTCGGATCGTTTAAGATTTTCAGATGGAACGGAAACCATTGGCATTGTTTTAACACTATCAGCATCACAACTGTTACCTATAAAAATCATATCAATAAGTAGGTGAATAAATAAATAATTTAGAAAATTCAAAACTACTAACTAGAAGTAATGTATTTAATAATTTTTCAATCACGAACTAATCTTAGTTGGACGACTGCTGAAAACCTGAAAGCACTGGACAGCTGTTTCATCCCAGTATAGGACTCTTCAGCATTATTCACCCACGGCCAAACATCCAGGATTCGAAACCAGAAACCTCAGTATCCAGCTCGAATACTGTAAACGTCTAACTACAATCAATCTACGATATTGAGGGACCAGCTTCCATTGCCTATGGTGGATAACTGATTTAAAACCATTAAGTTTAAGCTTCACTGGTCACTGCTTTTAACTAGAACCCCGGGAATCGTGTCTCGAAGCAAGCCACTAATGAGCCCATGACTATTATTAGTACATATTTACTGAACTGTAAATGGAAAAAATTTATTATCATCACCAAAGAATCTACCAATTTGAACCATTTCTTTAGCATTTGGATAGTACCAGCCAGGAACTTTTTTCTTCGAAATAGTAGTTCTTTACAGTTACACGTTAAATTTCAATTTTCTGATACTCTGTAGCCTGGTAAGATCCAAATTTCTGGAGTTAGCAACCATAGTTTCCTCTTTATTCATGTATCATGAGAAATCATCATTTCCTACCATCGCAGTAATAGGCTAGTTCCTATCAATTATAATTATTAATGGTCGCTATGGCATTGACAAAATATTTGCATACTACCGTAAATAAGAGGATAAATTATATGATCTAAAGAGACTTTTTACTCAAGAAAATTTGTCAACTAAATTGTAATAAAAATTCATACATATCACCTATCATCCATCAGATTCACATATATTATGAAGTAATTATCAGAAGTTTATTTAGCATTGAAATATTGTACTAATGACGTTGTATAGAAAGAAAATGAAAGCTTCACGATTGAACTATCCAGCTCAGAGAATACAACAGCTCAAAAATACCACATAAGCTTGATACTGTAATTATAGGATGGTTATTTTCTTTGATTTATAGTGAAAAGAAAACAGCATTTGACAACAGATGAAATATTTCTTACGGAATGACAGTAAAGTTATGACTTTTTTAGAAAGTTATGTCATCCATTTAGTCATGAGACGTATTTTCTGCATGTGGAAACTAGTAACGATTGTAGCTAGGTATTAAAATCGGAATAAATGATGATCTGGGACCTAAATTTCTGATTCAGTAATTCATTTAGCAAGTAAAAGTTAACAGATGTACTTTGAACTTGGAGAAATATCACTTTGAATGTCTGTCAGTCAATAATGATTAAAATAGAAACTGGTAAATATGTGTATTAACACAAGTTGTCATACCACATCAACAACACAACAAGATTATTAGCAAGGAAGTGTAGCGACAATGATAATAAGAACTACTAAATGGAAGAAAAAGTATGTATAAAGGAATACTAGAACTCAAAATCTACAGTGGTTTAAAGAACAACTGTATCTGAGCCACTATCACAGATTCTCATCCATAATCAGCCGACGTTTCAGCTACTGATAATAGATGATTATAATAGCTATTATAAACTGATAATAGTCAGCCAAACAAAACTATGAAGAGCATCATTTAAAACTGTAACAACCTAATAAATAAAAGTCAATTGCTTTGAACACTAAGTCATATTTTTAATCGATAATAGATTATTATAATAGACTATCCCATTGTATATCTTACTAATATTTACCTATTATTTACAATATTGTTCAAAGTAAAAGAGTCATATCGAATATTCAATAACAATTAACTAGAAAAACATGAAGAGAAAGAAGAAATCAAAAGTCTATACTATTTACAATGCATACACACATATACACTCACACACATACAAACATAAATATGTAAAGGGATTGAATTATGAAACGATTTTTCTCAATAATTATTTGTTTTCCTGTTATAATTTAAACTCTTTTTCTTGTATCCACACAATAATAAAAATAAGATAAACTAAATAGTAAAAAGGGATGTAAATAAGTAGATGAATAATTGGAACAGAAAATAACTTATTCAAACATTAACTAATAAATAGACACATTGAATGAAAACAAAACACATTCTCCTAAAAAAGCAATGGATAAATAATAATAATAATGATTGACTGGTTGACTGATTACATTGCGTCTGTTTCAAACACGCACATGATCAGTCATGTAATTGTGACTACCACTGGAGATAACAACAACACCAACGAGAAGAAGAAGAAATATACGGACTCGCATACATACACATACCCAGACAAATCATAGTACTTTCTACTTAGAAGATGAGGATGGTTATACTAATAATATCAATAATAATAATGAATGATATGGAGAACTATGATTATTCTTGTTAGCGATGATGACATGTATGCTTTTGAGTTATTTTTCTTTCTTACTGTTTTATAAATCCATCGAATTTCAGGCGACCCGATTGAATACCTGTACTACCTGTTCCTAACATCTAGATGTTTCAACAAGTTATCTGTTCTTGTTTGTCTGTTTTAACACATCATTTAGTCAATTAATCTCATAACCTATTCAAGTGAATTCATGAAAAGTTTACGACACTTCGCTGTACAAGTTACAATAAAGTGCAATCAGAGATATCGTGGTTTCTGGCAATATGCATCGAAAAGAATGTACATTATTCAAATGTCGACTTCTGAACTGCTAACATTTAACTTGTAATCACTCAATATTCGTCGTCAGGATCGATCAACAAATAAGAAACGTAAACTTGTTGTAATACTTCGTGCCAAGAATTCTCTATTGTATCAATAATATAATATTGAAGAGAGCTAATAATAATAATAAATTACCATATCATATTAACTGTTGTAGTACATTGATGTGTATATGTAAAGGATTTTTTCATGCAATCTTATTTTTATCATTAATATTATAATGAATTATTTTTGTTTCTTCACTGCAGTTAACAATTAAAAAATGTATGTGTATAAATTGTCTGTACTACAGTCAGTCAAATGTCACATAGAACCTAAAACACATATAAATCGACTCAAGTTACCATATCTCATTTGCATAGTGAAATTGTCAGGGTAAATCCTAGGGTAATAGAAGTAGTAACAGGATTAATAGGAATAGAAAACACTAGAGATTCAAGGTACATTTCGAGAGGAAAATATAGATTAGTAAAATAATTCTTTCTTTAAATCTATGAGAAATTAAAGGACTTAAAATTTAAGGGAATACAAAGAGTGAATGTATTCGCGACACTGAGAATAATTCTTAACCAGATCATTCAATCTCTAACACTATTGATTACGATGATCAGGTGGACCCTAAATAGGTATTGCACTACAAACTCTTGTTATTTACTATTGAATCAATATAAGAAAAAATGTATGAAAAATGTGTCATTACTTTTAGGCATAGAAACAAAATGTAATTCGCAGTAGTAGTTGAACTCTAATTGACACTCAAGAGATATACACATCATGTTAGAATATTGACTGTTACGCATACAAAATTTACTTAACTGTCAGTGATTTATTTTCTAAATAAATGTTAGAGAAAAGTGTTGCTTTTAAAACTATTGAGAAATGTTATAACTGATAGAACTGATAACTATTTTATAAAGAATAAACAGATATCATGGATGATGGTTGCGCTGCATAGCACATCGACTGATGTCAGTAATAGTATGGTCGAGATTAAATTCAATATAAAATCACACATGATGCAAAACATAAAGACCTCTGGTTCGAAAGTTACATGATGTGTACAATAAACGAAAGTCTTAAACTAGAACAAAGACAACTATTCAGTGCTCACTAGTCTTCAATGATTTATAAATTCATGCCAGTTTGTAGTGAAAATTAATACTAAATTTATCATTCATCACAAACTGTTTAATGTTATTGGTGATTGAGGTGTATGTAATGTATCCCCAACCAACGCCTACCTCAACATTCAAAAGACAAACGAGTATTGATCTAAACCATGTTAGTAGGTATAAACTACCTTTTTGAGGTTCATGAGATAATCGATAACAGTGACAATTTAAGGTGATATGGTTCAGATGTATTTCTTTTCTATTTTATTCTAGATATTGAGTTCCAGTATTTCTTTATACATTCCCCTCTAACTAGTCTTACCGAACCTTATTGTAAATGTGTATTCTTTCTCAAGGAAGGTGGTTTTTAGTGAAAACTAATAATTATAGTTGGTGAACAGATGAGTCCCTTTTACTAATCGAGGTATTCTCAGTGGTTAATTATTGTTTTCCACTTTCTTCACTCTTAGTGAAATCAACTTCTATAGGCAGACACAATACTTATCAGATTGTAAACGTTTTTTTCTAATTATTACGATCATTACATTTTTCTTTTTATTTAGTCAAAATTAACAATTTCCGATTTAAGTTAGCGGTATTAAAACTTATACTGATAGCGATCTAGCAAACAATTATTCCTTGTATACTAATTTTCGTTCGTGCTGTAAACGTAACTGATAATGAACTATTTTGTCAGAATTCATTTTATCAATGATGGGTAAGCTTTTCTGCAGAGGTTAAAACTAAAACTGCATTGTTTCGCAAAGTGGATGATTTAAAAATATCGTCAACTTACTAACCTATGCAACTTCCAAAAAATAAAACATTGAGTTTACTGGGTCAATAAACAAAATAAATACAATTCAGTGAAAAAATTCAATGAAAACAAAATTTCCCTCGCCGAATTTCATAGCTTTTGATCAACTTCTATAGTGACTTCCTCAATATAAGTGGTAGCTGACTAACCACGATAAATCTCACAACCATTATAGTTGATAACAAGAAATTAATCATATGTTAACAATAATGGTTATGTTCGAAATATATTTGATTACAGTAAGGAATTCGTAGCACAAAATACGACATATTTCAACAAATTCTTGTTTAGTGACACTTTCATGTAGTATATACATTCGATAGATGAATATTTCGTGCAAATAAATTTCATTTATTTCGATAATAGACAAACTGGAAAATATATAAACTATTGTTTCGTTTAAATTTTGCAGTATTTAGGTAAACGATAGATCGTAGTTTTATAGAGGTGACCCAGATGATTACCAGCTCAAGTAGATACTTTGATCGTGTTTTGTTTTTCGAGTTGAATTTATTTAATTGTGAAGCTTTTATTGTCATTAACTAAGTCAGTAATTAGTTAAAATATAGAAACTTTCTGAAATTTTTCACAATTGTAAAACAGATAGCCTAGAGGTTGAGACAGACGCTTCTGTGTACGGTACTACACTATTCGTCCTCTACTAAATGCTAAATAGTACTTTGAACAACCCAGTAAAAGTAACTACTCAATAACGTGATCCGAGTAGGTATACTTGGATTGAGTTCCAACGTTTTATGTATAAAAGCCGATGTATGAAACGCAACTGAAAGAGAAAACAGAGTAAAGGATAGAAAGGTTTCTGAGCTTCAAAGGCCAATGGTTTTTGGAAGTTGAATTAGTTCTAAACATTAAGTCATCAGTACTGTACAATTTCAAATGTAAACTTACCAATTAATATATTTGGAAAACAAAATTAAGTTATTAAACACCAAATCTCGAAAAAAGAATAAAATATCCTTAGTTCCTTCTCCTCACCACCACCAAGAAGAGAAAGAATTGTATGAATAAGCGCAATCATTCATGTATTCACTCTTTATACTTACCATATGTTACCTTGTCAGCTTTTTGCGGTGAAATAATATCCGGCTAAAGTATAATAAAAAGAACAAAAACAGAAAATAAATACATAAATCAGTTTAATGCGCTACGTTCACACAAGCACACATAAATAGAAATTTAAACATTATACTTCACTTTACATGTTGCTCTCACTCACTTTCACTCTCTCCATAGCTTTCTCGTCCTGTCTTTCTTGTTTTACCTCTTACTCTAAATGACATAAAAATTATTTTTAGTTTGTATCACAGACCACTATGGAAAAATTAAAAGCACTGGACGGCTGTTTCGTTCTAGTACGGTATTCTTTCCTTAACAGTGAATTATCTATGAACCTACCACAGGGGATCAGACCCAGGACTTTTAGTCTCCAGAAGGGCGCTTAATCTCTAGAATAGTTTAATGTATCACTGGAAGTGATTTAATTCCCACTGAGAGGAAAAGAGCTCAGGTTCAAACAATTTGCTCAGAATTAGTAGTGAAACAGTACAAAATTTAAATAGGTTATGGTTACATTTTTAAGTAAGTCAATAACACATATACCATAGGACCAGAACGATAATGTGTAATGGTCCGAAATTCACACTGGTTTAAGAAAACACTAACTAGAAATTTAAAGCATACAATGAAATAAATCATGAACCGATCAGTGTTAGATCAACATTGAAAACCTAGAAGCACCGGACGGCTGTTTCGTCCTACCATGCAACTTCTCAGCAGTGTATATCCACGATCCCGCACGCGGGACTCGAGCCCAGAGCCTTCGGTTCGTCATCAAAATAAAAACCAGACAATTTTCACAACCCCACACTATAAAAGAGTCTGTTTATATTACAAAAAGGAAATGAAACACCGCTTCGATATTATAAGGAACGAAACTTCACTCAAAAATTAAAAATATTAGGTTACTTGATGAATAAGCCAAAATAAAGTTGAATAAGATAAAAATTAATCCTGGGTGATTGAAAGTAGACAGTAAGAAAATCTGGACAGGAAGGCAGTAACAGCCGGGAAAATGCAGCAGTAACTTCCCAAACTTCGAATTTAGTTGGCTCAAATCCAACTGGAGATATCAGTTCCCCTAAGACTGCAGGTACACTTTACTGATAAGTGTAAGCCACCTGCGCAAAACCTAGATCAAGAATCTCCTACTAAACACCTCCAACCACGTAATATAAAATCTCATTCATAATAACTTTAGATTGTATTAAATCTGCCATATTACTGGTCAAGTACCTATGATATCACTTATATTTCATGATACTATTAATAGGAAGGGTTTGTATTCTTACTAATGTTGATATTCAAGAGTTTGGTTAGCATCTCTGTAAGCATATACACAGATGCCTTGAACGAGTGCCTAGATGCATAGGACAAATAGATATGAGTTGAAATTTAATAGTAAATATTAACAATAAAAAAAGCAAAACCACTTCCTAATAATGATACTTATTACACATTTCGAACAAATTAATAGCTTTATAGATTTAATAGCTTGACAAAAAATGCATTGATGTTTGAAATGGTAAATACTGGGGTTTTAGTTTAAATCAGTGTATTAAAGAATATTGGTTTGTGATAGAAAGCGAAAATAAAATGGGATCATGAATTTGTTAAGGATGGTTTCTTAAAATTAAATTAAATCATTTACTAAGTACATAGGTATGAGCCACACTTCAAGTACACGGACTAACAATATTAACCTATTGCCCAAAGCGAAGTAGAAAGAGTACAGTTCGAACCTGGGATTTAGTAGCTGAAAGTCAAACAGCCTAAACACTAAGTCACCAATCCAGGATGATAGCCGTTTACTAAAACATCTGATTGTGTATTCGGATAGCTTCAGTTATTAATTATTTCATTATGATATTCTATTGTATACTCATAATTCTTGTTATGTATTCATTAGGCATGATATTCGTTTGATTAATAGTTATTTAACTTTAATTAATGTTCACCACAAAGTGAATCTGTACATGGAGAAGTGCTATTTTTCCCTAGAACAAATTCTTCACAATCAATCACGTCTACTATTATTTTATTTCATGGCTCAGTGAGATATAAACTTTATTCAGTTCCAATTACACCTATTATCAAATCGTATGTAATCATTCCGAATCCCTTTCCAATTATTATAATAAACCTACTACGCCACCACCACCTTAGTACAACTAGGTGATAAGTCCCAGTTACGATAAAATCCAACGTCTGGATTCCACTGCTACTAATCACTATTTAAAAATGTATAATTCCACAAACTGAAAAAGCCATCAAATGTTTTGTTTAGTTATAGTTTTTAATGAAAATGAAGTGCGAATGTTAAGTTTTCAGTGGAATAAGTTAACAAGTTGATTGGCCTAAATTCAGTCAAGTTACATAAAGAATACAGTTTAATGAAATGGGAAACTATTCTCTCTTTCCTTCTTAATTTTTTCTCAAAAGAAACTTAATTTAGGGTGAACTATTTTGTTTACCATAAAACAGTAAACAAGAGAAAAAAAATTGTTTTTTGAAAGAAAATTTAAATTATAAAGGGAATAAACTAATAAATAAAAATTATTAAATACTCAGTAAACAATTGAAGATTTATGGTAAGCAGAGATGGATAGTGGCTAGCAGTGGAATCCAGGACGCGCGTTTCGTCCTATTTGGGACTCGTCAGATGGATGTACCTGCATCTCAGAGTTGATGTTCACTCTGGGACTCGAACCCTGTACCCTCGCTTCAAACGCCATCGCGTTATCCACTCGGCCACTGAGTCCTAGATTCATGTGCTCGACTTTCACAGAAACACACTTTTTCCAAAATAGTGATACTACGCACCGTCGAATCAATCATAATCCACCAAGGGCATAGCATAATTGTGTTGACCCAAGTTCTCATACCATATTTTTTATGATGAGATGAAATCAACAAAACTAGTGACATAGAGATAGAAATAATGCAGCAGTGATAATAACGGGAAAGACTACTGATTGAGAATACCGTTCGAATAGGCAGAATGGAAAGGTCGTGTATGAAGGAAGACTGAGATTATGGATCCGCGACATTGTGACCGATTCTAGACTGTCACCTAAAATCTCCAGCCACTGACCAAGGTTATCAGCGTAGAGGTTCAACCAAATAGTCTGGATGTACTTACATAATTCAGACCAATGGTCAATGACTTCATAAATCGATGGCCCCCTTTCTATACAAAAGTAGGTGAAACAGAATTCAGTCAGTCAGTCAGTCAGTTACAACGTAGAACTTCGTACGTACGTACATCAGTTCGAGTTGCCATACCACATTAGCACAGAGATGCAGTTGTCGATTCGAAGCCCATAGTGGTAGAAGTAGTAAAAGCATAAACATTAATGTGAAAGATTAGGGTTTGAAGATGTTATTGAAGGAGTATAATACAGTGAACTAAATTTGGAAAGAGAAAAAGGATAGGGACATGAAGAATTCAGAAGATTAGAATTTGGTAGAACACAAAGAGTGGATGCACCTTCGCCATTGCAAACGATTTTGAGCCATGTCATTCAAGGTCTCTAACCATCGGTAGCTATCATCTCGCGAATCCCAACCAGGTAGTCTACACCTACCAACATGGCTCAGTCCACTTGTCAGCGACTTCATGGATTTATGCCATGTTTTGGTCTGGCCACCCCTAGCTTTCTTCCAACCTGCTCCCACACCATAAAGCATTGCACGTCGAGGCAGTCGGTGGTTGGGCATACGTAACACATGTCCCAGCCATCTCAAATGATGGAGTTTCACTACTTCATCAATCGATTTGCCATCCTTACCTAGTACCCGTCAAGAATATACATTTCAGCGACTGAAAGTCAAATGTGCTACCCACTAAATCATCAATCCATACAATGGTTAAGTAACAAAGAAATATACAGATGGTAAAGGAAACCCCAAGTGACATTGCATGGGAAACAGATTTTCGCCTTGGACAAACAATGGAACTATTTGCGTTCCAGAGATCATACGTTGTCCCATAATTCTTGAACTAATATCAGTCAGCGATGAAAACTATCTGCAAGCATTATGACTTTGATCTTCATATACAAACAGGAATATAACACATATTGAATAATGGAAAATACTTGTCTTATGTAGAGTGTTACGGTACATTTATTCAGTTTATTTACCGGGTGCATATTTATATACTTGGCTTCGACAGGCTTAATAACACCATCCCCTTTTCTGCATCGAAGTAAATGGAACAGAGTTTAAACCTACGATGTAGTAAATGAAGTATTAAAGTTGAAAAATTCTCGAAAAAATAGACTACCCTTTTACAAGCCCAACACATGTTATACGATCAAAGTAACCAATGATAATAATAATTAATATTATTACCAACCGAAATAACCAAGTCTTCGTGACCTTGAGATATAAAAATGATGATAAACATAGTAATAACAAAAAGTTGAAGGTAGGGGAGAGGGTGACGAATAACGAGCGGAAATAAAACTAACAAAACAACACTAATATTGTTTAACAATATTATTCATATGGCATAATCTCAAGTTTATGATGAATAAGTTATCGTGAAAAAGCGCACGCACACATAAATCATAGTTCTATTTTGTTTAAGAATATGGGGAAAAAAGGAGGGAAGAGGAGAGAATGAAAATGAAAACAACGAAGTAGTAAAAACTTCAGAAAAGACCAAATGAATTTAAAAACGACTTTAAACCACATCGAAAGAAAATGATAGTAGTAATACCAAGCGATGAGTTAATAATCATTTACTTTGTTCAACAATAACGTTTTCTCCTACTTTTCAAACATTAAAAAACACCAAGATGAACGAAGGCATCTCTTTTAAATGAAATTTTGAATATTCGTTCCATGAGCTCATATAAGCAATGAATAAACATGATGATGTAATAGAAAGATTACGTAGTGTAGATAATAACAAGAACAGATTATGGGTGTTCAAATTAAAAGCCATGTAAAATTAATAAGTTAACAATAAATTATAATGTGAATGAAGTAAGAAAATTAATGATAATAGAGGGGTCAAATCAAATGAAGTGATCCCAGAAACAACGATGAACAAAATCAAGAGGACATGGGAAATAATTTAAAAAGAGGAGGATATCTTTAAAAGAGACATCAGTGAACATAAAAGTGTTATGGCTAAATAGAGAAATGAATTTCGCTCAAAAAGTATAAGAAATGCTATCTGATTGTTTCCTTCATAAACTGTAGTGTTATCAGGTTTGTTTCAGGATTCAAAGTTAATAGTTAAGATTTATGGATAGTGTAGATTCGCCTGTCATACACAAGCTGAAGAGACAAAATTAGATATTTGATACGTTTAACAGTATCATTTTCACCACATAATTTCTCACCAACATTTTAAATGTTTTGATCAACATATTAAGGCTTTTCTACTGTTCGTTAAAGATAATATTTGAATATCGCGCAGGAACTTTAAGGTCTCATTCTCGATTCTCAAGGGCTCCTCCCAAACTATACTTTCGACGTAAAAAAAAGATAAATTTATTAGATAAATAACTCTTTTGTCAATGATATTTCTGAACACCGATGAATGGACAACCTGAAGACGAGATTTATATATTTCTTGATGTATCAAAAACATGTTTCTACTTCCTACATACGACAGTAACACAGTACAATCGGAGAAACAAAGAGGACACTATATATATATATATATTTAGAGAGAGAGAGTATAGTAAATTACCTTAGTTTGAGAATTCCATATCCCTGGCACTGACACTGAACGATAATCTTGCGGTGATGATGTAATATTATTTCCAATAGAATGATTTTTTGGACTCATCATTGAAGTATATTCCGGTGGGGATTGAATAGTTTCTTGTGAATACCTATGTTCCATTTTAGGCAGTGCAGTCAATGAGGAATGATTATGATGATGAGAACGACTTGAAGATATCAATGTGTTATTAATAGGAGAATTCGATGTTGCCATTGTATGAGTTGATAGATTAACTGAAAAACAATAAGGATTATGATGATGAAGAGGAGGAGTGGGAGTTTCGTCATCTCGATACTGGACATCATTATGATTAGTTTCTTCATGAAGACTAGTATTATTATTTACTTCATATGAACGATGATGATAATGCTTATTACTAGTACCATTACTATTATTATTAGGTTGTATGGAAGAAAGTTTATTATTACCATCGGTAATAGTAGTATTTACCATGGACTTTGTATCTTTATCGCGATTCGGTGATAAATGTATGGGAGACGAGATATGATTAGTATCATAATGCGGTTCATAATCAAACAATGCTGGATGCTGATGAATATTATTAAAGTGGTAGTGACTATGATTATGATGATGGTGAAGATGATGTCGACGATGACGAAGTAAGTCATTTGTTGTAGATGTCTGTGACTGAAAAGGAGAGAAAAAGAGGGAACGAATAGGATAGAATTTACATTGAATTTTAATGTTCACATTTAAAAATATGCATAATAATGAAAAGGATTTAAAGAATTTATTGATTTGCACTTAAGACCAAACAACTGAAGGTCAGTAAATTTTCAAGTATCAAGACATCATTATTACACGTAATACATTACGCGAACTAAACCTGAAAAATTTACAAGTTATTAAGTAATTTTAGACACAACTAGATTTATTCTGATTCCTTCGAGTTAACCGTATTTACAATAAATATCATTGACTTTAGTGAATACCTACTTTAAAAACTTGTAATCATTATCTTTATAATGGCTTAGTAAATTTATATCACTTTCAATGACTCATTAGCCCTGACCTCTACATAATCTCTCGAATTTCTTCAAGAATCCAGGTAAGTCTTGCTAACAAGTATCAATTACTAGCAAGAAACTTAGTCTCAGGATTTCTAATCGACTATCTCCAACCATCTAACGAGTCAATGCTGAACGATTTCACTCACTTGTGAAGTCATTCAGTTGTTCAGCGAATGCAATATAGCAAAAATGACCTAAATATATTATCATTATTACCAATAGTCTTCTGACGAATCTACTAGGAAAATACCATTCAATCACACTGTTTTCAGAAACAAGTAAGTAATTTGTTTACAAATTCATTGAAGTATATATATAACGTAGAATTCCGTGTTTTAAAATGCCAAATCATCTATACAATGTTTACTGACCAAAAAAACATAACATAGTAAGTGGATAGTTTATTATGTGAAATGGCATTAATGATAAACAGTGGGATGGATTACATATACACAGAAAAAAAAGCAAATAAACTATTCCATAACACGCGGTATAATAAATAAATAAAGAAGAGACAAATTAGACATACTGTTGGATTTTACAAACCACATGACATCAAAAATTTAAAAAAAAACACAATAAAAAAGTGAACTATCTCATTATTTACGCGTGTACATTAAAATTACGTGTAATCATTCAAAGCTTAACTAAATCACATACCCTACACATTAAATATCATGTAAACATATTCTTGCCAAGACATTTGTTTTTAATCATGATCTACCCACATTCTTTTGAACTGAGGTAATGATGTATGATATACATACATCAATCATTTACCACGTGTAAGGATTTATTGACTTGACTTTCATTTAATATATTTCATGTAGATTTGTGTCAACTCTGAACGTAGCTCTTCTAGGGCTACTGCCAGTCCCAAGCCTGGCTAAACGAGGAGGGTTTGGTGTGGGGTCAGCATCCCCATCCCATAGAAAACTTTGCTAACCAGAAAGTAAAATTTGAGTCAGTCAGTTAGTTATAATTATTTTAAATAGAGACTAACAGAAATTTAATAAGATTTCCATGACCGAACTGACAAGATAAAATGAACAGACAAGCTGAATAGTAACGAAATTGAAATGATACTGAGCAAAGCAGGACATTGAGAATATATTTTGGATGAAAAGGTATGCAAAGTAGAATACTGATTCTTATGGTGTAATGAGAGATTAAAATTTAATGCATCTGTGTCATTGTGCATTAAATGCTTTTAATTTGTACATTCAAACTACATCATACCTATGTATTTCCCATTAACAATAACTACCACCTTATATAGTTGGAGAAGTTGTGTGGTGGGACATAAAAAACTGGTCGTAGTGATATTCGTGTAGAAATCTTTAGATAGTATCATTTCTAACATTTTATTCTTCAATATGTTATTTGCTTCTCGGTTAAACTGTATTTCCCAAATTTCAATATGTTTTTATTGTAGTCAGCATTATTAGCCCTTACCAAAATTCATATCATTATTCGCAGCGCTGATTTAAAATTGTAGGAGAAGATTTATCCAATGCGATTTTTTGATTATGTGACATAAGTCCAATTTGTGAAGCTCTTTAACTAACAATCACTAAACACAATTGATATTATTCAATGAACTCGAATATAAATAAATTTTCTTTGATCTCTACTAAAGTAATCTTTCTGACAATATTTATCTTTTGGAGTAGCTGATATTTAGAAGGCAGTTGTTGTATACCGGCATCAGATTGATTAGATTTATTGACGTTATCTCAAACATAATAGAGATACATCATAATTTAGATCAGAGATATACACACATTTATAGCAGGTCATACATTTACTAACTAACAAGTAATTTAAACATTTTAAAATATAGCTTTCTTGTGAGAGGGGAACACTGACTAAAAGAAATTAACTGTCTAAACAAGTATAAAATATAATTGTACATATTTGAACTGGTTTGAAGAATATGGAAAAAAAAAGTAGCGAATAATGAAATGGAAGTTAACTTCATCAATGTTAAAATAAAAAACATACTAAATGAAATAACAGACTTATTTACAAAAACATCTATCTACATGCATGTGTACATGCATGTGTACATGCATATATAATTATGATTACAGTGATGCGTATCTAGCCTTGGTGACTGTGAATTAAATAAGAAAATAGATAGTTTGATTTGTAGTGATTTAAATTATCTCATTTTGATAATCTTGAAGAAATCTTAATTGGTAAAAATACAACTTGTGCGGATCCTGACGATATGTAGTCTGCTTTGACTAAATAGATTAATTGTGGGTAGCAGTGGAAGCTAAGATTAAATTTTCGTCTAATTTGAGACTCATCAGTTGGATGCACCCACATCTTAATATGTTGATATTCACACTGAGGGACTCGAACCCAGTACCTTACGCTGAAAACCCCCAATACATATTATCCACTTGGTTACTGGAAGATAATGAATTTTTTCAGATTTGTAACGGTTTTATTCCACTGCTAACCACAGTCTATCTAATCTACCCAAAAAAACAACATTTCAATGACAAATAAAAAGGATTAAAGGAGTAAACAAGCAAATAAACGCAAATACACACGTTCATATATATATATATATATATATATATATATATATATATGAAATAGAATATAATAAACAGTGAAAAACATGTTAAACCAGGTATAATATTATTGCTTATGTAGCTATGTATCTACTAAATGAAAAAGGGTAGTAATAATAATGATAATAATGATAAATAATCCTTGATGACACTACTCATATCATGAAATTCATACATAACAAATGAACAAATCAATGTACGAATAAGTAAGTGAGTGAATGAATAAATTATGCACTTCGAATTATCGTTTTTTGTAGAAAAAAAGTTACTATACAACCAGGCTTCAACACGTATAAAACATATAATACTATGAATTGAAAAAAACAACAACATTATTTCAGTTTAGAATAAACAGTTTGTTAATAGCGCGGTAATGATATGTGTTAAATTGTCAATTACATATACTTCTAAATGTAAAAACGTAGTGCAGTGAAGTAATTAATTGATTAATTAAATGAAGCATTTAGCTTTTAATTTATAATTTTAAACACGAACTCTGTTATATGTATTTTAGTTTAAGGAGTTGAGTTGATCCATTAAAATGAAGCTTAAAATCGAGTGCATAAAGCCTGTACTTGATAAATTAACTGTATTGTTACTATAATCATCATTATCATTAATAAAACGAAATATAGATCAACAGTGGAATTATTGATGCAAACATTTTATACTATGGACAGCGTAAGTTGACAACGACAATCAACGACAAACAATAATGACTTAATAGTTAAGACGTCCGAGTTTGAATTGTTTAATAACAGATTGGAATCCTGTTTCATCTACGTTGGTTTATTAGTCGGGGTAGTACCAATAGCACTAAAACAAGGTGTGGTTCAAGCCCGAGTACAAGAATCTGTACTTGATGACTTAAATCATCGTTTACATGCAACGAACGAACATGAAAACAACATAACAATTCGATATGATAGCAATATGAAATTGGTTACTACATATTAGTTGATTCATTGAACAATAAGCTATTATAGTATTGTCAAATAGTGAATGATTTATTAGTCAAGTGTCAATTTCAAAGGAATTCGATAACTTGTCTATATATATATATATATATATATATTGAGAAGCAATATTCTTAATTATACATAAAATAAAATGGAGTATGTCTAACAGTGGAGTCCACAACGTGCGTCTCCACCCACTTGAGGCTTGTCAGTTGGATATGGCTACTTCCCAGAGTTGATGTCCACTACGTAATTTATTTGACTGACCGAAATCCAGTCAAAATATAAATAACAGGATCATTAAAACCATTACGAATCAAATTAAAATTCATACTCGTTGCAAAAGTAAGTTGCTATCTGGGCTCAGTAACCGAGTGGAAGCGGATAACATATTGACGTTTGAAGCGAATGCTATTGGGTTCAAACCCCGGAGTGAGCACCAACTCTAGGATGGGAGCACATCCATTTTACGAGTCCCAAACAGGTCCAAACTCCGGCTCTGAATTCCACTCCTAACTACATTTCATCTATTTTATATATAAACTTGTGCAATGATGTCTTTATCGTGGCAATTCACACAGGATTCATATATGCCAACTAAGACTAATCAAAATTCAGTCGAAATATCAACAGGATAACTCAAACCATTACGAATTAAGCTAAAGTTGATGAGGACTGTATATATGAATTTTTTTAATTTTAACCAATCGTGAACAGTGGTTGGTAGTGTATAAAACACACAAAAGCCATCAAATAAGGTGGTGATCGTAGAAGTTAATTGGATAACACTGCTAAATCTGAAAAGACCAACGCCGAATACAAGTTACAGTTAACAAAAACCAACAGTAGGGTTAGAATAAATCAAATATTTGCCTGGGTAGTTATCTTATATACAAACAAAAACATGTATGCTGAATCGCACTGTTACTCAACAATAAGAATAATATCTTGAAGCACGATGTTTTCGTAATTTCCTATTTTGACTGTAAAATTGAGAAAAACGATGACTATTAGTCTACAATAAATATATACGTGTATTCATAAAATTGAATTCTCACTTATTCTTGCTTTCTAACCTTAAAAGTATCATTTTCCATCATAAAGGCTCGACAAATATATATAGACAATTATCATTGAAACCATGAACCGATCAGTGTTAAATCACCACTGATAACCCGGAAGGACTGAATGGCCGTTTCGTCTAGGTTTGTTTCTAGGGTTTAAATCGTGTACTAACATTGATCGGTTCATTATTTCAATGAAACTCGACAATCTCCACAACTATATATATATATATATATATATATATATATATATATATATATCAGTATAAGGGGTTTATGAAAATAGTTCCGAAAATTCAGACGATGAGAATGTTATCATATAAGGAAGAATTGGAAATAAGAAAAAAAGTTGATAGGATATTGAAGAGATGATGATGATAATAGAAAACTGATAAACATATTCTAAAGTCAAATAGAAAAAATCTGGCATGATCATCATAAACAAATATGCTGATTATGTTATGATTCTTTTTTTCATTTCTCCCTTCTTCCACCTCGCCCTCTCGCGCTTCCTCTCACTTCGTTGTTTATAGTCACTAATGAAATTGTTTCTCTTGTTCCCATTATGATAATAAAACAATAAAGACCATGTGTCCAATTATTTATCAGATTTATGGTGGTGATTATTATTATTATTAATACCAAAAATAATGAAAGATAAGTATTCGTCAAGAAATGATGACTTATAACACATGTTGACATTGGTTACTTGTTGCTAACATACAATAATTATGGCTTATTCACTTTTGACAGGTGGCATTATATATTTATAAATATATATCTTAGACAAACATTGGAGATCAGGATGCACTGAACAAATATTCGTCGTAGTACATAGTTCTATGGTAGTGAGTGTTTACGACCCTACCAGAGAAATTAAAACACAGGTCAGGCTAACCTCCCAATAACAGCCTAGGCTTGACAAACTACGTGGTAGGGATCCACATGGTCATCATTCAGGAAGGTTGAAACGTTGGATGACATGACTCGAAACTGGCCACAATGATGAAAATTTATTCACTTTTTATCTGTCCCTAGATTTTGGGTTTTAAAATTAAAGTGTGCTTTCCTATTCCGTGAATTTATCCCTTTTCCTATAATCATAAAGTATTGTCAACCACCAGTAATATTGTTACTTTTTCTACTACTCTGCGATTCGTTATGATAATTTAATATTGACGTATTGATATGATGTGACGACTTGAACCGCTATAGATAAGCTCCAGATTCTACGGTACATATGATTGACGGTCTAACTGATAATCGGTTCCCGATATTGTCCGATCATTATATATATATATATGCAATTGGACTAAGCTATGTTAACAAATGTCGATTACCTAGTTTGGGTCCATATCATTATCGTAACCAGAGGTTAGAGGCTTTAAATGACATAGCTTGGGTGCATTCACTCTTTGTCTTCCTTTACATTCTAAGCTTCTGAATTCTTCATCATTCCACTAACTCATATTTTCATGAATCGTATCTTCGATGTCTAGTCCTTTTTATTAAAACTAATACTGTTACTACTCCTACTACTTTGGAATTCGCCCTAACATCCTCACCTCTCTGAACTAATGGGGTATGGCCATTTGAACCGATGTACATATGTACTAAGTACTACATTGAGACTAACTGACTGACAGAGATTGCAGGTTCAAACGTCGAAACTAATACACCTCTACTTCAATTTTGAGCAGCTGAGTTAGTAGTAGTACTATTGCACACACCCACACATTTATACAAAAAACATCTTGTTCATGGCCGAGTGATTATACGAATCTAGAGTTCGTAAATGCAATATATCAATTTTCCCATTAATTAGTAATTAATTCGGTGTAATATCGATGGTATTTTCCAAATTATTTCGATAACCAGTAGACAGATGTATATTCTCATTAAAGAATTCTAAAACTAAAGTACAGAAATAAGACAAAAAATTATTAACTCAGCAAAATGTATAACTCCATGATAAAGGGGATACATAATACATATATGCACACACATCTCATAACGCTTTTTTGGAACCATGACCAAAATAATTATTTGAAAATCAAATGTCTAAAGCCAACAGTGTTAGCTGCAAATATAACTGGACAGCTAGCTTACTTAAAGTACACAAAATATATTCACACATAAACAAAATAACTTAATACGTTTTGAAAAATAGGACGGAACGCGCGTCCTGGATTCCACTGTTAGCCACCATCTATCTTTGCTTTGAATGTGTTTTGGTTTGAAACACATATCGATACCACGTGTTCAAGTTCACAAACGGAATTCTAATCAAAATTTTTCTTTGTCCAGCATCTATCTCTGCTATAGACTAGTGTCCTAGACTTAATCAATTACACGTATGACCAACACTGTTAGACTTGAAAAAACGCAAACTAAGCTTCCATTGGCTCGCTACACACAAGCCATTCTTTACCCCGTACTTTAAGTCTAAATAGAGGTCAGAAAGTCAGCTTCTATTGCCATATTCAATTCAATTAAGAAAGTACAACCAAAGGATAAAACTACGCCATGATTGGAAGAGAACTGAGTTGTAGGTTCGTAATAAATCAACACTAACTTAAGAAATGTATAGCATATTATAACAATTTATGCATCACGAAAAAGCTTACAAGTAGGAGAATAAAAAAAATACAACAATTGAAGTATTTAATAATTAAACAATTATTACAGAAATACAATAACGTCAGGTAGAACAGTTTCAAAGTTTCAAATTTCCCAATACCTATCCTGCCATAGCATTCTGTGTTTTGTTAAAACATATGAACACTATTAAAATGATGTGTATCATACAAACAATAACAACGCTATGTCAAGTACAATTTACATTACATAATAATAATAATAATAACAATAATAGCAGAAATAATGATTTTATATCGGAGGTAAAGGAAGCACTGTCAGAGAGACAAATAATAACAATAAAAAAAACAGTATTTCCTTAAAAAAGAGTAGCCGACTGAAATATTGAGGGTAGATGAAAGTTGGTAACGACCAACAAGTTCAAACGAATCCATTGTAGAAATAATTAAATTCGAAATCAGAGTACACAATATTAATAATATCATTATTATTAATAATAGGTAAGAGTGGTAATGAGAACCGGCAAATAATTATGGTTAACTTGTTACATTCTTAGGTTGTTTTGTGTCTCAGATACTGTTTCCACTCCAATCATTAAATATAGACGTATGCACATGTGTTTACGCATGCATAAATATATATACATATATAAACATATAATAATATACAAAACGCAAACACACACATAAATTGATATTTACGCATTATACAGTCTCAGATACATTAGACATACAGATAGATACACTAGTAATAACGACGACATGAGTATTAGATTCAGTAATTCTTTTTCTAATAAGTTATCGAGGTAATAAAAAGGGAGAGAGAGAGAAAACACACGCGCTCATGACAAGTAAAAATGTATAAATATATATCTGGAACATTTACGGTAAAATGAATAAATATTATTACACTTGAGGGCATTTTTTTTGATGGATGAGGAAAACTGCAAACAAAAGTTTTAGCAATCAGACAGACACACATATAGATATTAGATACACATGAACATATATATACACACAAAAATGTAGAAGTAAATCCGCTGACAAGAACAAAACAGATAAACAAAACCGAGTAAGTTTCAAATCTACTTAAAACTAATTATTTATTCAAATCACAGTAATTGACAAACTGTTTTTTTCATTGTGAAAAACTAAAGAAAATAATAGTATAATACAAATAGAAATAGTTTACTCTCTCTCTCTCTCTCTCTTCCTAACGGTGTGTTGGTAGTAGTAAGGATGAGTTAGTTTTGATCAAAAATGTATGTAAATGTAGTCGTACATGGACAGATATTTCTGAAGTGTTTCATTTTGCTCGGAAAAAAATGACAATGTGACAATACAACACACGGAAGCTTTAGACAATAATTATCAACTGAAGTGAAAAAAAAACACATTAAAGATCAAATGGAATTCTCATTTTCCACAAATTAAAAGTATATCTTATTACTTGATATATTCCTCGCCCATTTTACTAAGCAGATATGGCATAATATAAGTCTTCCGATAGGGTAAACAACACTCATAATATAAGCAGAGGTAAATGGTGGCTAGCAGTGGAATCCAGGACGTGCGTTTCGTCCTATTTAGGACTCGTCAGCTGGATGTACCTACATCCCAGAGTTGATGTTCAAGTCCTGAGCTCGAACCTAGTACTGTCCGTTCGAGTGGACATCAACGCTGGGATGCAGGCACATTCAAATGATAAGTCCCAAATAGGAAGAAACGAGCCCTGGATCACACTGCTAGTCACCATCAATCTCTGTTCATAATGCTTGTAACTTACTGGCAATATTGAAGCAATCCGCACAGGATGCACATATGCCAATAAGGGACTGATCCATTGCAGTCATAAACATCAGTTGGAAGATTTAAACAACCAAAACAAAAATGAATTCTGACAATAAATTAGTGCGATATCCTAACGAGTAAAAATTTAAATTGTTGATATCTTGAAAAAATACTGTTTTACAGTCAAGTACGACTTTTTAACGAATGTTATTATGTTTTAATAAATTTATACTTGGATATTCTATACTTAGAGAAGGAGTAAGCATGGAACCTAAAAGCTACAACTAACATATGAAATTGAGCTAAGAAGGTATAAAGGCACTAAGCATAAGTCATTTGACGGTGAATGATAAATCACATTTGAAGTAGGTATCATCATCATCGTCAACCAACATTTGACTCTCTCAGGAAAACAATTCGTCACGAATCCACAGGAAATGCAATAAACATATATTTATTTTAATACTAGTCGATAATATATACACAATCTACATTTCATTAACAAAACATTATTTTAAGGGGACATATAACAGCAGTCTAATTTGTATATGTACTTCGATTTTATTTTGTTTATTGAAATTTATGTAAATAGAAGTGTAACTTTTTTGGCGTATAAACTGACATTGTACACACATATACGTACATACCTACTTTTAATGGGTTGTCTTCTATTCCTGTAATCAGACAACTTTATTGCCTAAGTATAGTGGGTTTTTGCAAGATTGTTGTAAAGATCATGAACTAACATAAGTAAGACAGTCATTGAAAATCAAGAAACTATTTGGTCCTAGTATAAATCTCTTTTGTTGTATGCATGGACAACACCATCAAGAATCAAGCCTAGGACATTTAGATCACACACTGAGCGCTTAAAATTTAGGTCACTGAGTCTGCATTTTGCTTTACATGTCTAACTTCAATCAGTTCGTGATACTGAACAACCACAAACCAATCCCACTAATGAATGACTTCAATACACCTGAGGTAGTTGGACTACATTGATCACGGTCCCTCACAAGAATTCCTAGAAATCGTTCCTGGAATTGATCACTAGTGTGAACACGATATTGTGTCAAGATAGTGAATTATTTACCAGTTTTATTTGTGTCAAATTATCACTGTACATAAACACATATACACACACATACGAACATACGACCGAATTGTGATTTTTATATCAACCATCACACAACTTTAAGGTTTTAATCTCACGAAATGAAAAAAATAAAACAAATAAAACTTAATCACGTCACAAAAGGAGTATTTTTTTTGCTTGAAATCACAGACCAAAGTTTACAAACTAATTGTAGACACCATAAACAAAACACACAATCTTAAAAACAAATAGTGAAATTTTAGTAATAATTATAAAGCTTTTAGATTTAACTGTCAAGAATAAAAAATTAACAATTTCATAATACTCAAGTAACAGACTAACCGTTGAAATGAGAAGTTGGTCTATATAACGAAATTTTGATTAGAAATTTGCCTAACAACGAGATGTTTCCTGATAATGTAGCATTTAGTGAACAGAAAGGCTAAGAAATGGTCAAACTGTAACATGGCATGTTATTTAGTGTTTGATTTGAATCATGCTGGTAAGTAAATGGTGTAGACTACCTAGTTGTGATCCAGGCAACAATTATAACTATTAGTAGTAGATGTTAAATGACACGGTTCAGAATTGGATGCACTAGTGTATATACAGTGACTCTTTGCTTTCGCTCAAATCTACGATTTCAAAATCACTTTTTTTTTTACACATCACTGATATTATTAAAATTACTGATTTGATATTCTTCTACTAACTAATCCAATGAAGTCTTGTAATATAAAAAAACTGTGGGATAAAATATCTATTCTGTTATTATTATTATTCAGTCAACTTATTGGAAATACAAGAAACTACGGAGACTAGGACAGATGTCATAAAAACTATCCGCATGTAAGTTACATCATGTACTTCCTAAGACATAGTAGCCTATTGATGAAAGCCAGAGTAAGACAAATTGTGAAGAGATTAATGACTACACCCTAGTAACCAATACTGAAAAACACAACTGCCGTCTGACGCCAAACAATTCAAATAATAATAATAATACTTTATCATGATAATTTATGTCATTCCACCTACAAAACAAGACATCTGGTTATTCAAATTAAATCCAATACAATTCACAAGAATAAAATAAAAACTTCTTCACATATCAACGTTTAGATAGTCAGACGATATATATAAGCAGTAAGTACGGTTTAAAATAATCAAGTGTGTACATGAATCTGCATGTGTACCTATTGAATTACATTTGTCTATGCGAAGAAAAAAAAATCTATATAACTGAGAGAATTTAATACGGTTTTTTTGTGAATGTAGTATTAATTGTAGTTACACCTACTACTGTGTTAAACATGTTAAACACTAACCATGCTGCTACTGTAAGAAGTAGATTGAAACACGTGACCTAATGATTGACAGTTGACATGCCCAGAGATAGACATATCAATAATGTCAATGGACAAAAGAAAGTAGTAATCATAAACAACGAATCATCCAAATAAATCAAAAAGTAAACAAAATAATACAAAAAAATACTGAGATAAATAGTGAAAAAAATAAGATAGAATCACTAATCCAAACATAAAACACAGTGAAGAGTATTATCATTGAATTTAGAATTGTTCTCGATTATTAATCTGTCCATTAAAAAAACCGTTTGTCGATATATATATTTATGATAACTATTCATATGGTTATAGAAGTGAGAAATAAATATGTGCATATTAGAAGAACTGTTTTAGCTATAATGATAATTAAAAAACATGAATGAATAGTCTCAAAGTGAACAACAACAACTGCTACAACTAGTAGTAGCAGTAGTAGCTTCGGCTGTTTAAACTCTCCTCTTTCAGTCACAACACCTAGAAAAGTGGAACTACGTGACATAGATTTGATTTTGTCAAAGCAGTATATACGCATCTTGAGGATACACCTCAGTCAATTGAAAACTAATTGAAAAGCACAAAGTAGTTGACAAGGTACCTTGAACCTATTATTACTATAATTATTATTATTACTGCTGTTAGAAACAAGTGATTATGCGGGACCAGTCAGAAAAAACAGAACTAGAGGTAAAAGCAGTCAGAAGCCTTTAAACATAAAACCACAGGTTTGACTCTGCTTCACCTACTTCACAATCCTAACAATCGGGCGGTATTATTAATCCCCACATAAACAATGTGTGACTCAAAACTGACTACGTAAAATAGCAGTTGATAAACTAAATATTTATTCATTTTCACCACTTTGTGTTTTTCAACAACACTACAGTAAATTATATTCTACTGTACTTTTGACTTTGTAGTAATTACTTTAATAGTCAACAAAAAAAGTACTAATTTCACTTCGAAGTTTAAATCACGAACTAATTTGAGCTAGATCGTCATTGCAAACCAGGAATCTCTAGACAGCTATTTCACCCTAGTATAGAACGCACAGCAGTTCACATCCACAGCTCCGTATCCGGAAAATAAAAACAGGACCTTTGGCCTCGCGTAGCAGCGCCTAAATTCTAGACTACTGAGTTCAACTATATCGGATGTGAGACCGTTATTCACCGCAGGCAATGGAAGATGGTCACACAAAATCACGAATTGAATGAAGCTAAAGATGTCCAACATTGCATATAGACTCAGTAGTCCAGAGGCTACGTAATCTCCTGCGAGACAGGTCCTAGGTTCAATCCCTTATGAAATATTAGTGAGTGCCCAATGCTGAAGAAGCTCATACTAAGATGAAACAGTTGTCCAGTGCCTAGTGATGGTCTATTTAAAATCCGTTCGTGATTTACACTATGGGAATGCTATCATTACAAAACTTTGTACTGATAATGTAACTTCATTTAATGTCAACCAGTAATTAATCAAAAAAGAAATGTTTCTGAATGAAAAAAGGGTAAAAATGAAGAAAAAGACTGAGTATTTAACATATGGAATCAGTAAAAGTGCTCCTGCTGATAGAATTTTTTACGTCGTGATAGTCAATAATAAAAACCACTTCTTGTTATACGTATAAGACACGCGCGCAGAGACTTAAAGATCTACTAAACACAGCAACACGTTATTGTTGTTTGTGTGCCTAAACACATAAAAAGAAGGGAGGTAGAGAGAGAAAGATAAAAAAATAAAATCAACTATTGTTTTCAGAACTACGAGAGGGAGAGGGATAGAGGAAAAACAGAACAAAGCTCTAGATCTTTATCATCTATTAAAATAATGATGGTTGTGACATTAATAAAATAGTAATAATGACAATAACAATGATAATAAAAAGACTAATATTTGATGGGGATCTTTAAACGAATAACAATGATAATAATAATAACAATGATAACAATAGTGGTAGGCAATGTTCGCGACTTAAAATGAAACTATGTACGTCACTACAAAGTGAAATAATGGATTACTTAACGGGTGAGGGAGGGAGAGGGGGGAGTGAAAATTAAGATAGAGGGAAAAAGGGATCTGAGTATTGATTGATATTTACTTCTTAATGCTTACTGTTCTTCGATTTGTCATCTTATCAATTCTACCAACAAACCGAGACGATTTGTGATATAATAGTCTCTCTCTTCATATATATATATATATATATATATATATAAGATGTGTATAGTGGAAAAGAGAGTAAAGAAAGAGAAAAGACACAATCGTCACACACTGTAAAACTTGATTTTCATACGAATTTCGGTTCATTATTAAAGTCTTGTTTAATTTATAAACAATAAAAAATTTAAACATCACTCGATATTGAAAAAGGTTCACAGCTCAGGTGAATGCTTTTAGTGTTATGTGCATCAGATGGGCCATTTAATTGCGTCAAAACTTTGGGTCAGGGAAACTCTAAGAATACCAAAGAATTTATTACGGTGTGGTATTCAGATCGATTGCCGGTTAACAGGAAAAAATCGACACAGACCTAACCTATGAATCCATACGGAAGAGGTCAACAATCAACCTCACAAGGCCAGAGGTCAACTGACGAAGATAGTCAATACATATATAATAAAAAAACGAAAACAAAAAACTATGAAGGCTACCAATCACAAACAAGATTATCAGAACGAACTGGTATAACACTTGTGGAATAACTGAAAAGTTCATTTTTACATGAGGTAGACGCCGATGTTGTTGTCATCCAGAACGACGATCGAAGCTCTGTAATTAAACTACCTAGCTTAGAAAAACTACTTGTATTGTAATCCACAGCTGGATAAACTGAAGTAGATAAAGTGAATTATATTTAATGAACATACAACTCGCAATGATTAAAAATAACTTATATAAGAACTTTTGTCTAAATTAGAGAGAATAGTTTCACAGTATTTGGCCGCCGAGTTGATATAAGACATTAAATAGGAATATGTAATTAAAAGAGTTTTCATAGAGATTACAAATTTACGATGACTGTGTTAGAGGGTAGATACTTAGTATGTAGTATTTTATTAACTAACTGATATGTATACCGAAAGAAAATGTGGTGAAAAAATTCATTTTGACATGGTCAGGATACATTTAATCGAATAACTGTGCCTGTTACGTAATCCTTTTACTTTTTTATCCATTCGCCGATGTTTACGTTGAGTTAATTTAATTTTGGTGCTTATTATTGACATTGACTATGTGATTACAATAAGTTTTTTAATCATGATTATTAGTAATTACAATTTCACACACTTTCTGTAAGACTAGATCAATCTTGTTGTCTCCTATTTTTTATGGTTTTGTATTCGGTTCAGAATAGTCATGGCAACTTTATACACTTAAGTATTTTCAGTGATTACGTATGACTAAATTATTTTACGTTATTTTGTTTATGATCTTTAATCATACAACTACAATTTCATTGTGAACTCGAATCAAGAAGCCTTGCACATTTTAGACACGGTTCAGTCCAAGATAAAATGACTTCAAAAATTGATACCACATCATGGATTTAATCATTTATAAACCTATTCCAACTTATACTTACTTTGTCAGGACAGAACATTAAAGCAGGCGATAACTAAACATGTATCCAAATCATCACAGCTGATGAGCGCTCATACAGCTATCAATCCATTCATCGTTTTTACATATTACCATGCGTCTGATTGAAGCAATAAGAGTACTAGTGTAATATAGATCGATTCACATTTAGCAAAAATAATGGGCAACTGTTCAACTTCCTAGATTATGGTGTCGCACTATATATATATATAGTTAAATTTTAAAAACATTTCATTGGAAACACTTTTCCCAGATAAACAAATAAATCAACAACAAGTTAATTGGGAGTTTTCTGTGGAGATTTCAAGTAATTTTATATATACTTAAAATCATGAGTCAATTGAAGCTAGACCACCATCGAAAACCTGAAAGCACTGGACGGCCGTTTCGTCCTATTGTGGGACTCCTCATCAATGCGCATCCATGATCCTGCCCCACAGAATGTATCGCTCGATTTCGTGGATAGGTTGAAGTTAGATATTAACACCGTTGGATGCCGGACAGCTCAGTGGGCTAGAGGTTAAGTGCTCTGGTAGGAGACTGGTAGGTCCTGGTTTCGAATCTCGCGAAGTGGGATCGTGGATGCGCAGTTCTGAGGAGTCCTACAATAGGACGAAACGGCCGTCCAGTGCTTCCAGGTTTTTGATGGTGGTCTAGCTTCAATTGACTCATGATTTCAAGTATATATAAAAATAATTTAATTGGTTAATTAAATGACTAACAAAATAATTGTATAATTGATTAAAACGGGATTAATTTGAAAGAGACTAAAACCAAGAAAACAAAACAACACTACAACTAATTTCTAGCACACGTTGATATGCTGCTAGAAATAAGCTAGCGTAAATATAAAAAAACACTAAACTTTGTATGGGTAAAATTAAATGAATAAATAACTAAATAACTAAATAGTTACATCAGTAGTAACAGATTATTCCAGTTATCAACAAACAACACGCATACACACATAAATAAAAATATATGACTGTACGAACACATATAGTTTTATAACGCTAGAAAAAAGGGACTAATATTACAATTTGTTTCTTAATTATTGTGTATATTATCATTGGGTTTTGGTTTGTTAGACAGAATAAATGTATGTATCACGTAATGACATATACATGCCTACACCTATGTGTACAATTATTTAAGTTCCTTAGTTATGACCATTATTACAATCGATATTGTTGTGTAACATTGAGAATAGTTTCTAGTGGAAGAAACGAACACAGAATATTTAGGCAAAGATCTATACATCATATGATAACTTTGTATATATATATACCTTGCAAAGTAATGCTCATAATTTTACACAGAATAGGTGGAATTTGGTTAGCAGTGAAATCTAGGGTGCGCACTTCTCCCTATTCGGAAGTTATCAGCTTGATATACCCGCGTCCTCAAGTTGATGTTCACGCCAAAACTCGAACCTAATAGCGTTTGCTTCAAACATCAATGTGTTATCTCATCAGGAGGAAACGTGCGTACCGGATTCCACTGCTAGCCACATTCCATCTGTTATATACATAACGGCGATCAACTTAACTATCTGGGCTACCTGTTCTTAACATCTAGATGTTTCAAAAAGTTATCTGTTCTTGTTTGTCTGTTTTAACACATCATTTAGTCAATTAATCTCATAACCTATTCAAGTGAATTCATGAAAAGTTTACGACACTTCGCTGTACAAGTTACAATAAAGTGCAATCAGAGATATCGTGGTTTCTGGCAATATGCATCGAAAAGAATGTACATTATTCAAATGTCGACTTCTGAACTGCTAACATTTAACTGGTAATCACTCAATATTCGTCGTCAGGATCGATCAACAAATATGAAACGTAAACTTTTTGGAATACTTCGTGCCGAGAATTCTATGCTGTACAAAAAATAAAATATTGGATAGAGCTAATAATAATAAACGTGTCATAATCGTTATATCGAAACAATGAGCACAGATGCTTTTACGTCAACCAAAACTAATCACATTCTTAGTCAAACGATCAACAATTAAAACAATTAAAACTAAATTAATTTTTATAATATCAAACTTAAAGAAATAAAATATAACTTGTAAAGACTTAACCTCTTGAAGTATAGATCTGTATATCCATAAAAATAAGCCCAATTGATCCAAGAGAGAGAGAGAGAGTAAACAAATGTATATTCCTAATAAACACCTGTTATTAATAAGCAAGATGTTCCACATATTATTCATTCTAAAGTCGTAAGGCAAAATACTAGGAGTGAATTGTTGATTAAAAACATTGAGTGTTCAATTACAAATACGGTTGCAAGTTAGCTAGTAAGCATCTAGCAATTTCACAACTGCTTACATTTAGTCAGTTGAATAGTACTACTATCACCACACACTAAAACAGTAGGGTTTTTCTTGGCTAAACTCTTGACTACTAGATTATTTTAGAACAACATTTATAACCGAACAATATTGTTTTCGAGTAGATCCTCATCAGGCTTTACTCTAATATACAGTAATATTTATAAGCACATACGAAATTATTTTTTCCAATATTCGCTTCACGGTCCAATTATCTGAACATTTCTTGTTACGTAATCTTATAATTTTTATGAATGTTACTTCAGTGTCTATATTTTTCTAATCATTGACCTATTTCCCATTATGTAACATTGTTTCAAGCCTTTATTATTCTTATCACAACTAGTACACCTGTCATCACACTACCAATTTGTACTTTTCACTTATTATTATTTTCAGTTATGTAATCTATTCCACTGTTATGATTGACTCATAAACTGCCTTGATTGGTATAATAATTTCGTATATGCTTATAAATATTACTGTATATTAGAATAAAGCCTGATGAGGATCTAATCGAAAACAATATTGTTCGCTTATATATGTTGTTTTAAAACACAATATGGGAATTTTTCAAATACTGGATTATTTGCAAAAACGAATGCATGAAATACGTGTGTGATATAATGAATACAATAATACAAAATACAATAATAGCATATTATTAAAAATGATTATGAATCCTATCTATACCACACGATGCATAAGTTAATAGTTTAATGCATAATAAATTATGCGATGATGATGTGACTCACTTACCCAGTACATATTTATGTACTCAGCTTCGAGCTACACCTTATTTGAGGGACAGTGATATTACCCAGCTGCCCAAACTAAAGTAAAAGGAGTGGGACTGGGAACTACAACGATCTACTGCTTGAAACACTAAGCCACAACTCTACCAGAAGTCATGCCTACCAAGTAAATTATTATGCTCAGAACAAATAACCTAAGTGTAACACAGTTCGAAATTAAATTTCTGCAACAAACAGTATTCAAAAAAATGAATATGAAACATTATGATACGGAACCTATTTATTTTATTTAAACACATAAATATTAGTACAAGGGGGAACCAGATATATATGCGCCACACTATTCAGTAGTAAACAATGCATATGTCATCATTTATATCTGAATGAAAGAAGAATGAACCCTTGATCTTAGAGATCTGTTTGCAAAATGTCACTTTTGAAATATTATTAGTACTATTATTATCATTAATTTACTGAAGACAAAAGCAACCGATCCATCCTTTAGCAAGGGAACTTTTCTTAGAGCCTTTCTAGGCTTGCTGCTGATTCCAAGTTAGGATAAAAGCAGAGGGTTGAGCGTGGGTTAGCGTCCCTATCATGTAAAACAAAAGCTAGCTATAAAAAAGCTAAAAACCCTAATGAAAATAAATTATCTTCCGATTTGATTAAAATGTGAACATTTCGAAATATTTTTATTGCCAAACAGTAAAATTTTAAAGGTTATAATAACTACGCAGTAGCTTGGTCAAAATTCTAGCTATGAAATGTATATGTCCAATGTGAGTATTCTACATATAAATGTAACGCATACTTGCGAATATACAACGTCATATACTAGTGTATCTATTATAGCTCTCCACATTAATGTGTTGTTACAACATTTCCGAAGTAGACTGTTAACGTGTCCGTCTACATTATATAATGTATATTTAAACTGAGGTCCTTACTTACACATGAATCCCACAAAGTAAACTGCTAACGTGTTTGTTTGCTTTGCATTATCCAGCGCTTAAGTTACGCGAGTTTTTACAAAAAAAGTTTTTCTTTTCATTCACAATAAGCAAATAGACTTTTCTACTTAGGTTAAACAAACAAGTTGGTATATATCTATCTTCGTCATTCCTTTGGAGAAACAAGAGCTAACTACTATATAATCTATACATGAAATATATTCGGCGACAAAAACAGACGTCATAGGAGTAGGACTAATTGTAAACATTTACAGATGAATATGAATAACTATTTTGTAAACTTTTTGAACATTTACAAGTTAAACGCTTATAGAAACAGGAATTTTGCGTATTTCATTTTGTAAATTCTTTACTATAATCAAATATACGGTATTGAACTAAGTGAGTAAATGTTACCACTATTAATATTATTATTACTATTAATTATAAATTAGAGTAACATTAGAGAAGATAGTGCAATCAACATGATGCTAAAAGAAATAAATTTTATATATTGATTTTCGCACACGCTTTATATCACATAAACCGCTACAAATTATGTACTCAAAGAAACGGATACCTAACACTAACCGTTCTATATATATATATATATATATATATATATACGTGTATAAGCACATACGTTGCAAATATACAAGATGATCCATATAATAATAACTGAAATGACCTGGCGGATTGATTTTAACGTTCATACATCACATATGTAAAATATATAGAAATAAACGTTGGAACAGACAATATGCAAGAATTAAACATGTGTATACATACACTAACTACATAAACCATTCTACTTCTTTAGCATAAATTATGATTGTCCAAACAAACTGGAAATTATAAAGTATCCAAAAAATAATCAATAAAGAAACATTACAAAACATAAACAATTGCGATCTTTTTGAATCAAACGAAAGTTGAAACAGAGAATTGACAAATAGATCGATGATGATAGACAGGCAAATGTTATATCGAGATGATTAAATGTAAGAAAGAGAAGGTTTATAAAATCGGACTACTGGGGAGTCATCAAACAATTAATTTATCTCTAAATATGATCCACGTAAAAAAACTCAATTTAAATGAAACAAGCCTCACTGGATAGCATTCAAATATGATTTGAAAAAATAACCAGTAGGTGGTGGTGTGAAGAAACACTGGAATTCAAGATCTAGAATAATGTAAAGATTAAAAGTAGTTGTGCCACTGTGACGAATTATGAGCCATATTATTCAGTGTCTTTCAACCACTGGTCATGGTAAACATCCCAACGCCAAACAGATAACCTGCACCCACTAATATGATTTAGTTCAACACTCAATGACTTAATGGATGTCTTAGCTTGGTCACACCTGGCTTTCTGTCGACTTCTACTTCAGACAACACCATAAATCGAAGTAGGAGGTTGGTTGGTCATGTGTAATTCATGCGCCAACCATTTTAGTCGGTAAAAATTCACAACCTTATCAACCGATTAACTATCTTTAACCAATACCTTATGCTTAACCTCAACATTATTAGCTCAATTATTCCAGAATATGCGAACAATATTTTCTATGCGTAAATTACACGAAGTATACAACCCTTTAATTAATTTAATCTTCAAAAATACAGGTTTTCGACATAGAAAGATGATATACTATCTTCATTTTATTACAAACACGGAGTGAGGTATAGAGAGAGAAAATAAAGAAATAATAAACAGATAAATAACCAAATCGCCACAATATAACCTTGATTACAATATAGGAGTGAAATAACGTGGATAGATGATAGTCTACTAGGATAATATGTCAAAACTCTCTAGTCAAATTCAGCCACAATTCAAAACCAGTTCTTATTCAATTTAATCGCCAAGAAATTCACTATCCCCCCATTAAATAAATTACTATTAATTACATACAGCAAAAACTAGTTGACCAAATCAGCACAACAATAAATAAACAAACATACGTATCTTCTTTCTCCTCAAAACAACTAATGAACAATTACAAGCCAATTAGTTTAGGGCTTTTAGAACTATGAATACTATTCAACTTCTCGAATAGGATCAGTTATTATTAGGTAAATAAGTAATATGTAACATCATAAGCCTCATTATCATCTACTAACAAATATTCCATGGGTAGCTACACATCGAGTAATCTGAAAGTTGGGATAAACAAATGACAAAAATCGGTGAAGGTGAATTAAACGGATCATACTATTATCCCTATTGCTATTATTTATTAATATTATTGTTATCCTAGTTGTTTTTTTTCAAATATAGTAAGTATATCAAACTGATGGAAAACAAAATCCTTGTCTGTTGCCTTCATGTTTCACATACTAGCCAATAGGAAAATGGATTGTGTCCACATATGCACGCATATATATATATATATATATATATATATATATATATAGAGAGAGAGAGAGAGAGAGAGAAGGTTTACGCAGAAGAGTGAGATGATCGTAAAAGTAAAAGGAAGAAAGACGATCCAGAAGGTTGAGTGACAACGAAAAAAAGATAATAACACTTTTAATACTGTAACTTTACTGTTTAATGGCTAGCTATCGAAGCTTTGAGCTATACACTATGCCAAATAAAAATAAGCTAATCAATCAATCAGTCTCATCTACTCCCAAACTAATTAAAAAAAACCCACCAACGTGAAAAGTATATACTGTCTTCAAATGCTATTAATTTTAATAGCATATAATTTGATATTGTTTCATCTATTTGGTTATTTTCTTTCAGGATTGTTAAATAAAAAGAAGTTACAATTCATTTTATTTCAAGGTGTAAACAGCCAACATGTTTAGGCAAAATATATATGTTGAATATTTTAAGTTGGGGAAAGAAAATAATCATTAGAGAATAATATTGAACACATAAAATATAATGTGAGAAGGGGGTTTCGTGGAGATTTAGTAGTTTTATATAGTTGAGATCATGAGTCAATTGAAGCTAAACCACCATGGAAAACCTGGACGGCCGTTTCGTCCTGTTGTAGGATTCCTCAGCAGTGCGCATCCACGATCCCACTTCGCGAGATTCGAACTCAGGACCTACCAGTCTCGCGCTAGAGCACTTAACCGATCGATCACTGAGCCGGCATCCAACGGTGTTAATGTCTAATGTGAAATATGATAAACTGTATGAATAACTTGATTTAGGAGATAATTTATATTATATCATTTATACTGGGCTTATTAGAATTCACACAAAATACACAAACACATTGTTTCTGTCAATGAAAAAAAATTACACACGGTCCGTTTTTCAGTTGATCTAACTACAATTCTTTTTTTTACATCATTCAAACAATTATCATTATAGAAAGACTAATAACATTAACTAATTGTTAAAACAGATGACAGGAACAATATCATACTTTCCTCGAAATAGCTAAACGTTAACTGCTTTAAATTATTTGTAATCAGAACTTGGTGGAATTCAGTTAGTCATGTGTAATGACAAACATACGAGTCAGTTCAAATAACTACACAATGTTAGCACAGTGAGATGAAATTATCAAGTGCCCCCAAATGCCCTGGTACGGCCGAGAGTGGGGAGAGTCCGCTCACCCTCTCCAAATGCTCTCACATGGCCACGCATATATAGCCTCTGCCAGGGAAGTCCTACTCACTGCCTTCTCGTGGCGGGGGTGTTGTTCATGAAAGTGAGAGGACGAAAAGCGAATGTCCGGCGCTTTAACCGGGTTGGTGGACACGGAGGGTCCACCTAGGGGAGTTGGAAAACCCTGATTCCAAACCAATGGTGCACATGGGCTCCAGTATCCTGATGGAACGAATGGCGGACGAACCTGTCATTGGTCAACGGCTACCATGGGACTGCATCTCCTCACGATGCTCCACTGCCTTGTGGATAAGACCTTTTGGTCAAAGGCTCGGGGTGTGGCCCCCTAAGAAAACCACCTGCTTCGGTTTGGGCACCCGGGCAGTATCACAGCCCACACACACAAATAGTGTGGCGCATATGTACCTGGTGCCCTTTTGTACCAATATATATGTGTTTAAATAAATAAATAAATAAATCAAGACAAATGAAGGAGTGATAGAAGCAGACAAACAGTATCAATGGTAACATAAATGATTAGGTATAGATAACATGATTCAAGAAAGAATAAATCCGTGGGACAAAAAGTGTAATTCAAAGTTAATCATGTTAGTATAGCGGAGGTTGTGGAAGCAGCTAAATTTGTATTTTCACATAGCCATCAAATCCCAACTTAGGGGTCTGAAAGATGTGTTCGTCGCGAAGCCCAAAGGTTCGATAAGTACCAGTGCCATGGATATGCACCATCAATGAGTCCTATCCTAAAACGAAACAGCTCACCAGTGCTTCCTGATTTTCAACGATAGTCTAATGAAATGCCATGGTGTAAAACTAAGAATTATGCCATTAATTTATTTAGTGGATTTTTAAAATTATGGTGATATAAATACATGGAAGAAAGCTTATGCAACCTTCCTAGTTGATAGATCAAACTGAAACTTTCTGAAAAAAATATCTTTATAAATTATACTCTAATTGAGGTAATATCTTCCTGGTGTGACATCTTAGAGTGACTGATGTGATGCTGTTCAAAACGTTTTGTGAAATTCGTATAAATTTCTACTTGTACCAACTTTAT
The DNA here is from genome assembly GCF_000237925.1 of Schistosoma mansoni. Classification (NCBI taxonomy): domain Eukaryota; kingdom Metazoa; phylum Platyhelminthes; class Trematoda; order Strigeidida; family Schistosomatidae; genus Schistosoma; species Schistosoma mansoni. The sequence continues at coordinate 4,013,727 of NC_031498.1, forward strand.
GTAATAACTCGCTAGATATACACACAAGTCCACTAAACTAGTATCTTCTATCTTCAAAAAAAAGAACGACAGTAAACCAACCACTCAACGAAAAACGGCACCTAATGTCACCAAAAAATTGGATGCATAAACTTGGATCTTTAAGTATAAAACAGGAATGGTCTTTAATGAAAAAGCTTTGTGACTATCGGATATTTGTAATGCATAAGAATAACTAGCATCTTCAGTGATGCTACCTTCTCAAAAATGAGAAAGGGAAGGTTAGAGAAAATTACCCATAAAAGTCAGTACAACTTATATACGGGTTTCCAGTGCCGTTAGGTAAAGTTTGGAAAGTATAGAGCTAATAATACAAAAAACTGACCACTCACAGAAGTGGTGTGTATGATCGACCTCAAACACTTTTTTCTTGTTCTGTGATTACACCCAGTGGTTGACATGATTATGAACACCAATTCAGCTTTCAAACCAGGTGACCATCAATGGTGTCAGTATGGGGTTGTGAAAATTGTTGAATTTCTTTGAAATCATGAACCTAAGTTAGACCACCATGTGCTCAATGGTGAGTGGCTTCGAGAGGTAATTCTCGGATTCTAGTGAGAAACCGTTAAGAGTGGAGTTGATCCATATCAGATGTGAGGCAGTTCCCCACCGAAGACAATGGGAGATGGTCGCGCAATTTCGTGGATTGGTTGAGGTTAGAAATTAACACTGTTGAATGGCGACTCAGTGGTCTAGAGATTATGCGTGCGACCGACGATCCTGGACTCGGTTCCCACGTGAGGAATCGTGGATGTGCACTACCGACGAATTCCATACTGGGTTGAAACAGCCGTCCAGTTCTTCCAAGGTTCTAATAGTGGTCTAACTTATGTCAGTTCGTGATTTCAATGAACTTCTATAGTGTGTTTAACCAGGATATGTCAACCAACTGAAAACCGTTACTCTAAAAAAATGGGAAAATTTAGTGGCTGTTTAGGAAATCTATAAAAAGTTCTAATACTTTTAAAAAATGGATGGAAAACATCATGATTCAATTCAAATATTGAAGTAATGTGAATATCATAATACGTTGTCAAAAATGATAAAATTGTATCGGAAATACTATCTTCATTGTATGTGATACCGAATGAATCAACATTGTTTTACAGTTTCGCCATTATATAATTTTCTTCCCAACCAAGATGAATATACTGACAATAAGGCATGTAAATTTACGAGAAAATATTATAGGTTTATTAAATAAACAAAATGCCATGAAGAGAACTGAGTATTTTTTTCAAGAAACAATTACTTACGAGTGTCTGTTTGAGAAATCCTTTTGTTCGTTTAAGCTTTGGCATGCCACATCGACGCGCTCGTTTATAAGTTTTTTCAATCATGGGGGTCATTCCAGGATTTTGTAATTCGCTTAGTTTAGTGAATTCCTGAAGACAGGAAAAAAAGGGAACATTCGAAAACTTCTAATGTGAATGATATTCAAAAAAAAATTCGGCAATTAAACTTATTAATTATCTAGTTTTTTTAATATTGAGCTTTATTTGATGACAATAATAAAGCTACAATATGGATCTCAGCATCCAATATCATTTCAAACAAAAAGCTAGTCATCATATTATATCATATGATTAGTAGACAATGGATACTGTAACATTCCTACAACAATCTAACTACTAAGCTATTAACATAATTAAATTTTACAGGGGGAAAGGTATAGTGTAGAAGAATTTATTGGTAACATTTATAATCGTTACACTTGTGACGTGATAAAAACCGCCAATCAGAGAGCAGCGAATTGTCGATTGGAACAGTGATATACGAAAACCGTACGAGTAGTCTAGAGTACTTATCGGTCCTGCCTTTGCCTAGCCCAGCCGGTTAAATCCAGAACAGCCTCTGCGGTATGAATCATTATATTCCAGACACACTGAGTTTATATACTAATCAAACTGACCACATCGTACCATAAAATAGTAAATAACATGTCTACAAGATTTAGCCAAACGTGGCTATGAATGTAGGAGGCAGTAACTAATAGAATAGGGATAACTCAAGGATGGTAAATCATATAATGATAGTCTATAGGTCAAAATAAAGCTTATAATAAGAGGGACATGAATGATTAGTTTAGTTATTTAGCAATTATATGATAAAAAATATATGCATCGCATTGGTTCATAAATAGGTCCCAAAGTTGCAATTTATTATCTTTATTGGGGCATAACAACACTTTAATCGAATTTCACAGTATCTGATTATATTGGTATAGGGTTGTGGAAATTGTTGAGTTTTGATTAAGGTCATGAACCGATCAATGTTAGACCACCATTGAAAACCTGGAAGCACTGGACGGCCGTTTCGTCTTAGTATGGGACTCCTCAGCAGTGCGCATCCCGCCTGCAGGATCGCAAATTGGCACTGCTGAGGAGTCTCATACTAAAACGAAACGGCCGTCCAATGACTCAAGGCTTTCAATGGTGGTCTAACACTGATCGACTGATGATCTCTATCTGATTATAGCTGTCACCAACCATATATCAATTTAAGACAATATCTTAACGACCATATTCACACATTTCCAGCCAAATACATTGAAAAAGTTTTATCTTGTGATTGTAATTTTTTAATTAAGTTGTGTGTGATTAGGATCTTACTCTAAATTATTGTATGAGTTGTGAATCATGTCTGAAATAAGTACAAAAGAGAACTGATTTACTTTCTATTTTCGTCTTCTGATTACCCACTGGGTTGAAAGGGGTTCGAGGATCAATAGGCGTTAAGGTTTCAATTGTTGTTTACTGATCATTGTCACAATTGACACTTGTGTCACCGGTCAACTGGCAATAAACGTGAACTAATCGACAATCAAACTAGGAAAATAGGTTATAAAACTGCTTTCCTTTCGTTAAGGCACGATCACATGGGACCCAATGCAACCCAAGCAAACAATACGTTGTTGTTTTCTTTCGATACAACAGTTACTCAATGCCTTCAATCAAAGATGACACAGCGGTAGCAAATAAAGTTACAAAGAGATGGGATTGAAGTGTAGATTCTTAACATGACTTTTGTAATGCAATTAGAATTGGTGACTAAATTCACCTTTTTTTATTTAATACTCGTAAAATGTGATACAACTGGGTACTAAAAAATAGCATAGACCAAATAAAATAGACAACACTGAGAAGAAATAAGGAAAGGAAGGGAAAGTACAGTCGAAATAAATCAAAGAGGGATAAAACATAATGGAAGGTGCTATTGAAAGAAAAACAACGAAGAAGAACTCTGTTCAGCTAACAGAAACCCTCTCATTTTTATAAATATAAAACACACTGACATTAGTTAAACTGTCAACACTACGTCAAAACACACCGCCGAACCTCAGTATTACTATCATGGTGATGTAGCGACAACAACAGTCAAACGTATAGTTGCTGGGCTCCCTCAGATCGGTGATCCATGTTTCGTAACGAATGAGCAAAACTGTCCTCACTGATGCATCGTGAACGTGACTTTTTACAGCCAAACTAATATAAGTAACTGACTAATGAAGACAAATTGATGGATAAAGGTGATGTAAAAGAGAGTAGACAGTGAGGTAATGAGAAGAAATTGTTGATATAAGTTAATATGTAGTTATCAATTACATCTTTAGTAAAAAGGATTTGACTTTAGGCAGTTAGATCATAGGTTAGACTTTCACTTTTCATAAGTTTGATTTAGACGGGTATTTGGAATAGCTAACTAACATATAAACAAAATGGTTCAAAGATGAGTACATAATTCTACACTTATTAAATGAGTTGCATTAACTTTAATTTAAAACCAACAACTACTCTCTCTCTCTCTCTGTATTTAAGATACATCTATTTATTGATCCTTAATGCAGTCAAGTAAGTAGGTAAATCACTATATCACTCAAAAATCTATTTAAAAATATAACCTACGCAAACTAATTGTCGTATTTTAATTATTTTTTTTTTACCAAATCTATTCATATATTACAGAAAATACAGTTTAATGGCAATAATATAATCATATAGGTGGTCTTGAATTGAGTTGATTTAAACAGAGATAAGAAGCATTGTATTAGACAAAATAATTGATATTATCAGTTATATATGTATATATATGGCAACAATTATAACAAGAAAATGGAAACAGGACATCTCTCCCTATGCTTTATATCACTTTTCTTGAACATTATTAGTCTTTAATTTTACTGACATGACAAGCCAAGACAAAAAAATAGAACAGAATTGATACATATACACTTATTTATCAATTTAAATTGTCACATTCTTGACAAAGTGATGATCGACACGAAGAGGAGGTAAGGGGATTAAACAAACAAAAACGTTATTGAATTGGAAGATTAAAAAGCGACACATTGAAAGATTTCCTCAATTCAATATAAAATAAAAGTTAAAATGTAGTGGCCTAAATCTGATTCTGTCTATACTCGTATATAATAAATGACTTTATTCCGCGTTGGTGAACAACGGAGTTAAATAAGTCAAATACGAGAATGGAATTAGGATACATATATTTTCTACAGTCATTGATTTGGCCAGAGAATCAGAGTGATGAAGCGAACGAAGCAAAAATCACGCGCAATGGAGATGGCTGGGAAGCCAACTCGAGAGCGAGGCAAAAGATGATGCGTATTGGAGATGGCTGGGAAGCCAACTCGATTTAAGCAAGCGTTAATCAACATTTATAGTCAGACAAAAATGAGTGACAGACATATGATGAATAAGATACGAAGTGTACACATATATGCTCATATAAAAGTATAGCCAAGGTTAATAAGCGAATAATGAACAAGATCGAAATATGACTCATGACAGGCGATACTACAAAAACAATGAATATTTGATAAGAACGTTTTTAATGGTGTTGTTCCAGTGAAAGTGAACGGTGATTGGTTAATGGTTGCAGATAGAGAAATATGAGAACTGTGATATATCATTTCGCTTCAGTGTTTGTAACAATATAATAAACGTTGGTTTAGACCTGTACTGTGCTCTCAATCGGTCTTCGGATACTCATGTGGTCAGGTATGTAGAGCCAAGTAAGCAATAAATACTGAATACAATGCACGTTGTTCATCCAGAGCATTAAGTATTGTATAGATGTCACCGGGGGATTCAAACATGATCCCAGGATGGATACATTTCTGATGTCGTAGAATTTTTCTCACAAAAAATAGATGATATGAAATTATCGCTTGAGCAACGGGACAAGTTAATTAAATCCTTGGTGGTGAAAATGTCTTTATCATACAAACTAGTTTCAGTCACCAATGACTGCTGATCTTATCACAAATTCGACCAAGTTATTATTTTTGATTTGTACATTGAAATTATTCCTAAGGGTCAGTCAGTTAGTCAGTTACAACGTAGGACCACGTCCATATATGCATTGGTCCAAGTTGCCACACCTCAATTAGCACAAGATGAACACCACATTCATAGAATTAGTTACCTCAATGGTAGTAATATATAGAAGATTATGTATAAGGATACGGTACAGGACGAAAGAATTAGTTAGTAGAAAGATATAGAGCAATTTTAATCTCAATTTAAGCGAAGACAGAGAGAGTATACACCTACGCCACCCAGAGTCTCCAACCATTGGTTACGATAGTTACGCGGATGATAGTGAGAAATTGAAGCCATTGCGACACATATTAGGTCATAAGAAATGGAGAGAGTCCCGTCAGCCATCGATTAGCAGATTAACTAATCTAAAATACATAGTAATACAGTCTCACTGGATGAAAAGTCCTCAGCAATGTGGTTTCTGAAGCGTTGCTAGTAACATTTCGAAGAAACATGATGAAACGTTAAACAGGGATAGAAACCTAAGATAAATGAATTTCCCAAAAACTTATATAATGCAGAGATGGATGGTGGCTAGCAAGATGCACATTTCGTCCTATTCGGGATTCGTCAACTGGATTTACCTGCATCTCAGAGTAGTGACTTACTGGCAATATCGAGACAATCAGCGAAGGATTTACATATGTCAAAAGGAACTGATTACTTGCAGTCCCAAACACCAATCGGAAGATCAAAACCAATATATATGAATTAAAAATTTAGTTATATGATGTATTTCAAAACCAGTTATCCTTATTATACCGTAATACCAAACACAAAGAATGTAAATTAGGTTAGACTGTGTGCCAAATCAGATGAACGAGTTAATAATGCTATCGCCATCATTTGCGTTATCATATTTTTAAAACAATCAATATATCGAAGAATGTGCCGCGTTATCTCGTTTCCTCAACGTTGTCCGATGAAGTGAAGTTTGCAAAAGTGTCCATCTCAACGAAAATCAAATGTTCACATAAGTTAGTCACACTACTATGTTAAGCGGTGAATCAGTTGCTAAACCCCCCTTGCCTGTTTCTATTTGAGTGACTGGGTAGTATTATTAACCCTCACATTTAAATCGGTTCGAAGCCCATCACATTAATCTGTACCCGGTAAATGGGCTTACTACTACTGTGACTAGATTTCACAGTTGAGAAATCGGGTTATTAACACACAGTATCAAAACCAAAATAAACAATCGCAACAAATATTTTCTAAACTTCAGTAAGAAACTAAAGGACTCTTAATGGATGATAATACAAAAGTTTGGGCAAGCAAACATTTCTAGTAAATTTATTTCCTACAGTCAGATAGTTCCACTTACATATTCTAAACATGAATTAGAACCTTAGTAACCAGAAATGTGTTACAGCAGAAAATAAACTGTTCCTGAATTCAAAATGTAACAGTAAGGGAGTTTTCGAACCACAAGTGAACACTTGCCGTAAAAGTGCATTCCGAAAAGTCACCTTAATAGCTAATGGACGTCTGTAAGCTAGTACAAATGTAAACATAAGACTTTAAGTCATCCCTTTTGTGGAACAATTGCTCGAACGTAATAAGATGGGAGAGGTTTGAACGCAATATACTCTTCAAACAATTTGGAAAAACATGTGTATCAAAAATAAACCCCGTAAGCAATTAACTTAATTAGTGGAACATGGTATATATGCAGCCTCGACACGAGTTACTAACGGTCGATAAACAGTTGTCTGACAATAGAAATTACGTACTTGTAGTATCTCAATGTGTAAAGATGAGTTTCTGGAATTTTATAATCTCGCTTCTTCAGAAAATAAATAATTTTTACAAGTTTACACACGTCATTACTAAGCTTCATAGAAGCTAACCCATCACTTTCTTAAGAAATATAACCCTCGAAATGAAATCAGATAAACCCCTACGTTCAGAAGTTTAAAATGTAAACCTAGGAACCATTGGAGACATTTTTTCAAAATTGTGAAAGTACTTGTGATTACAGTTTGGATAAAATAACTACATAGCATTTCAGATGGTCCACGAAATAGAACTTACCAACATATCATCCATTGTTTTGAAAGATAAAATAGCAAATCCATCAATAAGGACTTCATTGTATTGCTTAGAACCATTTGGTAAATCCATCGGTCTGTCACCCTGCTCCTGGTTCTCATTTTTAGTTAATTCGAGTCCATTATCAGAGGATAATTCACTTTTGATTTTTGTGAATAACCCTGAATGCTTCTCATCTTGAGGAATTGTCTTTTCAGTCGAACGTGGAGAAGTGCTTTGTAGTAGAGGATCTACATGCTCAAATGACAGGCACACAGAGTTGGGTATTTCTAATACAGAAGCGATCAACCCGTTCTTTGGAGGATTGTAGCTCACTGAGTTATGAGTACTTATAGAACTAACACCAATAAACGATTCCTCTGTTTTATTCTCGAGGTTTTCCACGGTGCAACTCCCTTCCTCTTTACAATCCTTGTGGTCCACTTTATCAACAGTCCCACAGCTTTTTAGCATTACGGACTCAAAAAAGAACTCCCATTAACAATGTGCGTTTTTACCCTAGATTCTCATAGAAATATGATATGAATTGAACTATAAGTGTCATTAAACTAATCCATTACAAAATATCATTGATGATCTTAATTCCAGAAATGGAAGAAATTGATATGAAAAACTGAAAAGCAACCCAGTCGTTTAAACTTCCCACTCATAATCTGTGACACCTGTTCTTAATCATGTGTACAGAAAAGACATAAATTGTTTCTGGGGCGAATGAAGTCCATTTATTATTGTTTTGAAATCTTAAATTCATTTCGTTTGGCTGTTTTTAAGGGAGACGTTTCTAGTATATTATTCATCATTGATTTGAGGAATGATGTTCGACATCTTATGGTGTTAAATCATATGAAATATAATGTTACAATCCACTTAACTTTCGTCACTCCATTATCCCTAACTCAACTAAAGTGGATAAGGGAGTGGCAGTAAATAACAGCTGATAATCATTCCGACTCATCAAGCGAATGATTGTTTAAAAAAAACAGGTGTACATACAGCTATCCCAAATAGCTATGAGACTATTATTCACTGTTAAATCAGGAAGAAAGTTTTAAGCAGTGGTTCGACAGGCCTCATACTATCTTTCAGTCACATACTATCTACAAACAATCTGGATATCAGATCGACAAGTCTCCCAACATTTAGTGAAGTTGAAAAGGCTGTGGATGAGTTAAGGCGTTGGAGATCAGAGTGTAAAGATTGAATAATCAAAAGACCTTTGGGGTTGAATGTTCAGTTGTAGTAGTTAAGCCGACTGAGATCTTAACGAGGACATGTTATCAGTCTACATGTTGGCCAAAAAGCTTTGTGTCAGTATCCGCTTTTAAAAGAGGTATCGTAAAAGTACATTAATCTTGTATGGGCTCTTCACCCGAACACCACTAGTTAAGTGAGTGCTCATGGTGAACTTTCATCAGAACTGCCGGTTTCAAATGGTGTTCAACAGTGTTGTGCGATTTCCACATTTCTGTTTAACTTCACTTCGACATTCCCTGACAGATGATGCTTCCATCCCTCTTAGATGGAGTAATTTGCTGGCTGGGTTTGAGTGCCCTGGTGATATAGTTCTCTTTCATGGAATCCTTTCTTATGCTGGATTTTCTGATGGCCTTGGGCGTGGGGATCCAAGGGTGCTTTGGATATCATTTTCTCCCCCTCAATGCATGAGTCATTTCACTACATTCTTCATCAACACCTGAATAATCGATGTGGAGTGGAATAGTTGGGCCCACAACCTCTTCATTCACCATGTAATTCCTATGAGCCCTAATTAATTGATGTTCAGCAAGATGTCGGCGCAAAATCAAAAGGCTCAGCTGACTACACCAACTTTCAGCACATGTGATGTAAGCGTGGTATGTGTCTTCAAATAAATGGATGAGTACATAGAACAGTAGTTTTCTCTGTTCTACTTTATGAAGTGTAGAACATAATCATAAAAAATATTCACTGTTTGCTATCATTCAGTCATAAGTGTTTTAGTATGTTGTAAAACCATCATATAAGCGGTGTTGTCAGGCCTACGCTGTGACAGAATGAACGCTTTAAAGAACTGCCCAAAGAGTCATATTTGTCACTGTTTTTATGGCTAGAACTTTTCGCTACATTATGCACGCTATCTTTCGTTTTTGTATGAACTAATGATTCATTTTTACTTGATGTCTGCCTGATTTCGAATTCCGAATATGATATATCGTTCGTGCTCACATGATACTTCTTGATTAAATTGCGTTATTTCTAGGTTTTTAGTTTGTACAATAATTCAAATACTTCTTCTCATCACATCGGCGTCGCCATGGAGCTTGGGATGGTAAAGTTTAACATACATCCAGATTTTGATGCTTTTGAGGATTACATAGAAAGTTTCGAAACATGAGCTATGAATAAGGAAGATGTTGAGGATGTCACTGTTTTGGCTCACTTTCTTACATTCATCAGAATAGAAGCCTACAGCTTATTAAGAACTTTGGCTTTCCAGTAAAACCTATTTCAGTTCCCTATGCGACTCTCAAGGAACCAATACTAGACCATGTGAAGTGTAAAAATTACGAATATGATGAGGAAAATCTCATAAAACGATTCGTCGAGACATCAGGAATTCCATTACATTACTACGTCGTCCCAACCCAATGTGTCCTCAAGGCTATGCATATAAGAATTCATTGAATAGTTGCGAAGCAGGCCGAGAAGATGAGCACAAGTTTGGTAAATGTTTGTCCTGCTGCGAATTTCTCCCATGCAATTCATCTGTATTTCGTAATTTTAAATGTTTTAAATGTGGTAAAATTGAACACATACTAGCAGTTTCCAAAACTACTGTTCATTCCGCTGCAAGTAATGCCAAATCTTGTAATTCCGATTTTATCAAGTTGAGTGTTTCTAATTATCATTTATCTTTATCCATGACTCCGAAAAACAGTATCGAGCCATATAGCAGCCCAGAGTTAAATGACACTCAGAATCATTGTGAGACAAGAGTTTCTAGTTAATCAACTTCTCATCGGATCTCCCATGTAATTGTACCATATATGGTTTGTCTTAACTATTCATATATCTCTGATGGAATTTCTTATGAAATTGAGGGAAATTTGTTAAGTGAATCAAATCCTTATCTAAAATCCGATGCGGTTTTGATAGATGCTGATTCTTTTAATGATCTATTACTCTCTAGTGATATTCCCAAGAAATAAGAAAATATCTCACAAGAATCAAATCTTGATATCATATCATATATTATTTGTCCTCATAATGTAACTGAGAAACTTGCTAAATGTGAAGCAGGTGTACTAAGCGGGCTCGGTTGGGATTACAATTCGGATGGTTGCATATCAGCTATTGTTTATCCTTATCATGAAATCACTTCTAATGGATCCTCTAGTCATTGTGAAAAGTATGTTTTAAATCAAGCCACATTATTCAGAACTTGGGGATATGAAAATCCAACATCATTTCGTGGGAGAGGATAGTGTTGGAAAATCTGTGATTCGAATTCTAAATATCAGTGGTTTCAGAACACAACCGACATGGTAACTGTATACAATTCCAGAACCCAGGTGAGTCCGTTCCAATTTCAGTTGTTAGCTCTAATACTGATGAGTATATTCTAGATCATACAGAGTCTACATCCAATGCACGGTCGGACAGACATAATGAACCTAAGAAGAAGAGATACGATGGATCTCAGAAGTTTGCATTTTTATTTTAGCTGTGGCGGATGTGGTGTTGGTATTAACTAATGATTCTTTTGTACTTGATGTCTGCCTGAGTTCGAATTTCAAATACGATATATTCGTTCGTGCTCACATGATACTTTTTAGGTAAATTGCGTTATTTCTGGAATTCTTAGTTCACACAATGATTCGAATACTCATAATCATCACATTATCCTTCACCAGGGACTTGGTTAACTGTATATGATAGTTGGGAGTATTCGAAATAATGTGTCAACTAAGAATTCCCGAAATAGTGCATTTCAATACAGAGAGAACTAGATGAGCACAAACGAACGTATTGTAATTCTAGTTCGTAATAAGTGGGTAATCTATTACAAAGGAATCATTAAGTTGTGCAAATATCACATCCATCACAGCTTAAAGTGGAATCTAAATAACTGTAATCTACTGTACTTCTCCTTAGGTTCTTAGTGTGTCTGTCCGACTGCGTATCGGATATAGACTCTGCATGATCTATGAATTTTGCAGCAGTAGCAGATCTTGAAATTTCTCGCTTACACGTGAGAATGATGAGGCTTTGGAGTTGTGCTTAATTTCCTGCATTTCAATTCCATAGTTAGCAATTTAGCAAGCATTTCATTGGAAACTTTTATAGCGGTCTGAGTAAACATAGAGTCGAGACGTCTAATCTCCAGGTTTATTAGACCATTGAACTTTCGAAATTCAACAGTTTTTCTCCTCGTACATTATTTCTTTTACCCGCGGTAGTCGTTATGGTTGTGGAGATGTAAGTCGATCATAACTTACAAAAATGATTTCAGTGGGACAACAAATGTGAAAACGGAATTTAATATAACAAGTGATAATATCAACGGTGTTTTGTAGTGAGTCATCTGTAAAGAATCCCCAGTTAGTCGTACGAAACATAGTTTCCAGATTTTGGATATTTTCTTCTGAGTACTTCCTGTATTTGACTTTCTTTGTCTTATATAAGAGCTTACTCCTTCCAAGCTTGACATATACTTTTGGTAGGACATAAATAATACAATGATCCGGAGTAAGCAATAGAATACGTTTACGAATCATATATGTTCCCACATCACTTATGAAAACTAAGTCTAAATGTACAACTGAAGGAGTGTGGAAATCTACTAAATTTTAGTAATCTTATGATGAAAGAAAGCAACAGTAACATGAATTAAAATCACCAGGCACAACCAAATGTGAACCACTGAAGTCAGTAACAACAAATTCAATGGGTTCATAATCGATGATGTGCAGTCCGAAGTCACGTAGATATTGGTCACATAAACATAATTGCACTGATTCAAGTGTTTTGGGCGACATATTAAAACTAAACAGTCAATCAAATAGCTCGAAAACTTAAAACATGTAAAGGTAGATTGACACCAGCTCACGTTTACAAACGTAGCTACACCACCGCCAGACCATTTTTTCTTTTGTTAGTTCGACCATGACACCAAATATTGAAATCTTGTAGTGGTACTAAGCAGCCAACCTGTAAATCCTTTAACCAAGATTATTGATTTGTGAACACATCACAATTACTATGCATGTTGTGACTTGGTAGGAATTAAAGATAGTCCGCCTTATTGATTAATGATCGGTAGTTAGAATTTAACAGCTCAGGAATCGACACCTGATATAACATTATATTATATAATATTATATAGAATATTATATAACATTCATTCACTTCAATGCGTATAGCCAGCTCCATGGTGTCGCTTATATTACTTTTTTGTAGCTTGTGCAGAAAAATGCCGTGAAGTTTTCATAAATACACATTAATAGGTTATGCGAGCAACAGGCATAATCTTTTGTCAAAACAAACAAAAAGGATAACCTGAAATATTTAGATAACAGAGACAGGTAGCTTAGATTTTCAGACAGGCCGCCGGATGTCGAGTATATCTTAGGATTTATACAATGATGCTTCCCCAGATTAACGACAGTTGGGATTAAACAAGTAAACACTAGAGATTTTGGTAGCCAAGTCTTAGTACTTGTGTTGTAAATGCGTAAAAAGGTGGTCCAGTACTTTTTCAAGACTCTCGGTGATGAAAATTGACACAGATTTAAGTGAGATTGAACACTTCTGTCACACCAAAAAACAATGGATTATTTATTCTTCTACCAAATTCGGAGATTAATTGTCACTAGACACACTGAGTAAAGAAGTTTGTCAATTGATTTATAACTGTCAGATACAATGGGGTTCGACTTTTTCAACTTAAGGCACACAAAAGTGATCCAATCGTCACATTAATCAACGAGTCTCTATTTTTAAAAATTAGTGACCATTGGTTGATATTCGGTGATAATAAGGTATTCGTTCTTCAAATTTTGCAATCGTTGTTTTAATGTTTCAACAACAGTCATCAATTGGTTAAATGGACAGTTTGTAACAGAAATGTATTACCACGTACGTTCCGTTTGTTATTTCATATCTATATTATTCTTTTTATATGCCCGTCTTTATAGATTCTCCATTAGAAATAGGAAGAGGGGAATAATTTGTATATTTTTAATGATATTGTTGAACCCGTAAATTAGGTTTTGTCAGAGAGAAACGTGCATTGTTTTCGCATATGCCCAAACTAACCGAAAAGATGAAAAAGTTGAGCATGAGGGAAATCAAGAGGCAACGCTACAAGATGCAACTTCTTATTTACGCCGTCAAAGAGCACTGCGAAGCCTCCCCTTAATATAGCCGTTTGACAGGACCTTCACTGGAAGGTAATCTGTCAGGATTAACACAAGTTCACCAACATACTGTCCTTATTACTGAAGACTGAAATGTCTTTGAATTTACGCAGAATTATCTACTTCTTGTCTTCATGCGCACAGAGTCTTTACACACTTTCATGCTCTTGGCCCGAATTTTTACCATGTTTGGCTTCAACTTTATCGCAAAACAAACTTTCAAACAGTTGAGACTGTAGACGCGAAGATAAAGAATGATTTATTGAAAAGTTAACGTTCAAACACAAAAAAGGTTCAAAAATCAACCTATCATTGGACATTTAGTGCTACGACTTAGAGCAACAATATTGAAACTTTTTCCTAGAAAGGAGAACCATTTTGAGGCGAAATATATATTTTGCCTTATTTGTTCATTTTACGCTCATATAAGCGTACATAACCTTACCTAAATATTTTCAAAGATAATGATAAGTTCGTCATATCAGGACAAAAAATGTCGTTTTACACACAATTTGAATAGAAATCTGCTGCTTGTGACCCGAGTGAACTACCAATAGACTGTGAAATCAAAAGTTCTCGGATTCTTTTCAGATTTTGTGATGTGTGATATGAGAGACCTCATGATGGCGAAGGATACTATTTAGAAAATGAGGTGCACAGAAATATATCAAGTTTGATGTAAGGAGGCAAAATGTTTTAAAAAATTGTTAAAAATCCAATAATAAGTTGACACCTATCGGGAAGAGTTTCAAATTTGCACTGAGTTGTGATACCAAACTTAAAATACCAAATACCACTTCTAGGCTTATAGTCAGTTTATTTAAGTAATATTAAAGCCTATATCAAGCTGTTAGCAATGTATTTGACGACATTATCACTCTTCACGGTCGTGTAAGCTGGTAACATTTATGACTTACCTAGCATTTTATCATTAAATTGTTCAAATTACAGGCCTTTCCTGTGAGGCTTATTGTGAATATATTACTGAATTAAAATGACGTTGATCACGATTCTATATATTCTAAAGCTCCTCTGTTTACAGGACTTAAAACCTATACCACGTGCTAAAAACAGCTTCCGCCTACCCTTGTCATAGCCGTTGGTTGTTTAATATGTAGATATGTAATGTATGTTTGAATATGATGTTCACTGAAATCAAATTCTGATTGTCTGGCTGAGATAATGCTCAGAAGTCATTCTTAATGACTTTCCAAAATCATTGGTGCTCAAACATATCCGGCGAAACTGTAACCATATTAATACATATATTTGTCTATATACGTGTATGAGTACATCCCAAAAAGAGTGATCAAGATATGTATATCTAAGACAGTTTGGAGGTTTTCGTTCAGAAAACCAAAGAAATAGCTCAGCAACGTAACCTGAAGGAACTCAACTTTTTGATGTGGGTTTGTTCTCTGAGCTGGATGGTTTGGTCGTGGAGCTTTCATCGTCCCGAAGTTTGTGCTGATGATAATATTCAGAAGGACGATGAAA
>NC_031498.1:4029257-4042487 GCF_000237925.1 Schistosoma mansoni
TGAAAGCTCCACGACCAAACCATCCAGCTCCGAGAACAAACCCACATCAAAATCACCCACCTGAGCTACAAGTCTCCGACATCTCGAACTCAACTTTTAAACAAAGGTTGTTTTAATGTTCAATTCGTTTGAGCACAACTAGAGAATGTATAATAGCTGTAATTGTCGCACTAGCAAACCTTACACTCATAGAGTTTTTGTAACAACGTTGCTTAATTTTGAGGCTACTACCTCCAGCCGATAGGATGTAGAACATAAAAAGTGAACAAACGTTGCTTGCAAAGTAGTTTGTTGCAAGCCACTTTTATCAAGTGATCGACTGGTTACCTTTCATAACGCACATGTTTACTTCTTAATTATGCAAAAATTTAAACACCTAAATTATGCGAGTGATCTGGCCTCTTTAAAGTCCCATCCACATTAGATTCTGACCATCTACTCAAGTTGCTACTCAAAGTCTTGGTGGTAAAGGTTGTTTTACAGATCAAAACTTTCGGAATCGTAATAAAACACCTTCCTAAAGTGACTTGAAAGAGAGATAAAATCTATATCTGGCGTATTCGAAAGTTGTATAGATCAATCAACTGACTGGTTTCACAGAGTATCATCTGTATACAGTGGCAGTTTTATTATACGACTGCATGACCTACAAAAGCCAAATCTAGTGTTAAGAGATCAACTGATAGCATATGTCCTAAAGTTGCTGTCTGCTCATTCCCTTCTACAAAAAACACTGATACGCCTAAAATGAACAAAATAACAGAATTCTTGTTTAAATTCATGTGTGGAATCTACTATTGATTGACAAGTTTTTAACCAGTTATTATAGAAGTCCTAGTGTATTACCGTTGAGTATTATCTTCCTTTTGATAATTATATTACTCAGTGACACTATATATATTAGTAGCGTTAGTTATAATTTCAAGATAATTTCTAACAAGGTTAAGATCTAGTTGTTAGTTCGATCTTATAAATTATATTATATATTATCACAGTCTCTATTCGTGATTGTAATATACTATCTTCACTTGTCTCCTCCTCTCGTTGAAACCTGGCCGATTTGTAGCTTCCAGAGTGTTTATTAGAGAGATATGGAAAGTTCTGTATTATATACTACATTCAAGACCATTGCTTACTTTCTTATTTCAATCTGAATAGAGTAGTAATTTTTTTGATTTTCTTGCAATTATTAGTGTTTTAACAACTTAGTTTGAGAATAATGAAAATTAACCCGGTTGACCCTTGGTTTATCAATTTTATTACTGTCAAAATTCTATTACAACGAGGTAATTAAATTTGACTGGTAAAATAACTTCATACAAAATAGGGTCATAACGAGCATTTTTCGGTGGAACAATGGATAAATCAAAACGTTATTTTAAACAGATTTATTGATATAAATATAAACAACGTTTGTCTTCTTGTAAAGTATTGTTTCTAAGTATCGGATTAAACTAAAGTTGTTTTCATATGGTCAGATGTTATCATTGTAACTTGGCGATTATAAAAATTTTCCAATTTCAGTCATCTGTTTATTCAATACAATGTGTTTGGTCACTTAAAAATAAAATTACTAATATAATTTATTGTGATTCCTCGAGAAATCTTTTCCTTGCATCTCTAAAACTAGGGAATGTCCAAACAAACACTAAAATATGGTTTACAATAGTTGCTATGTATCATTCATCCTTTTCGGAAAATGCTTATAATTGATTAAGCTCCTATGAAACTTCGCTCATTGCATGATATATCTAATATATAAGTTCTAGAGTAATAGGGTCTTACTTCTTTAAAGACCATCAAAACGGGAAAATTTACTACACTCCATTAATGTTTGGATTTAACTCTGTAGTACATATTTTCTAAACACTTTGTAAAAGCACATGAGTATGTTAGATGGTTTAAAAAAATCAGTAATCAATCTGATCTAGTGTAAAACAGAAGTTCCTGCGATACTTACGCAACTAAAAAAGCAGGTAGCTCAAAAGTTTTAAAGTTTGAATACACTAATCCAATTTATAATGAATGATTTTCAGAATCATTAAAAAAGGCAGAACGAATACATCATTCGTCTTTATTGGCCATTTAGTTTAAATAAGTACATTATAACTCTGATATCTTTAATTATCGTTCATAAACTTTAAAAATGAAAAAGTAGACCATTTGTTTGTTTATTACCTTTATTGTGTTCCCTTTTCAATGGTTTTATTCATATATGGTATAAAAAAATGGGCAAAAGTACAATTCAGTATTAATATAACAATATAAAAATAATCTTATAGTCGTAAAATAAATTCATTTTACTTTTTAACCTACTCCATATCCAATTTTCTCTTCTAATAAAATGTATGTTCACTATGTTATTTTTTGAATACTATTGTTATGTTTATCTTGAATCATGTGTTAAAGTACGTACATAATAATAATTACTATTATTATCATTATCATTATTATGTTGTCATGTTCACGGGAATTAAATAGTACATAAGGAGAGAAAAGAAAGGACAGTAAATTTCTATTCTTTATTTATAACCTTATCTTTCGACGACAAATTTAAATATATACCATAATATTCTTCCTTGCCTCCTTCTTACTTTCCTCTTTTATCATTTCTCATTAGTTTATTGAAATAGCTTTATTTACTAAAAATTAATTTCTGATTAAATAATAATACTGTTTAGTGTAAATTCAATAAAATGATATCGCTTACTTATGTGGTTAATAATCAATTAGTGTAGGTTTCAAAGACCTGAATGTTTTTAAAATTGAATTCTCATCTGATCTCTATGTTTGAAATATAAAAATTCTCAACGTATAAATTAGATTATTACGTTATAAGCGAAGGACATTGGTTGTTTTGATCAGAGTAAAGACTGATAAAGTTATGATTGAGGATAATATTGTTCAATTACAGGTAGTGTTATAATTTACACATGAGTCATTTAATTGAAATTTGGCTTGTACTAAGGAGATAAACATGAGACGTAAATACTAGACTTCAGTATTTATTGAAGTTCATTCCCAATACCCTTTAGTTGGTTTACTCATGATGAAATTAATTAAAATAATCTTATCCGTACAAGTATATGTTTTGTAGGCAATGTTGAGGGGAGATAATTAGCTATCTAAATAGACATAGTATTTCTTGGTATTATTCTACATATTCATCCGAATAATGTAAAAAGAAAATACAACTAGTGCAAACTGTAGTTCGTTTGCACTGAAAGCTATCTAACCAGATAATTGGTTTTTAGACCTATTTCATAAACAAATAAAAGAACGAGATTAAAGATAAATATATGAACAATCGAGGAAAAAAGTGAATCGTAACATGCATATGTACTTTATGACTGAAATGTACAATTCATGTTTCATTCTCACTTGACCTAAAGTGAATCCAGTGAGCAAATCACTAAACAAATTGAAACTTAAGAACCAAATAAATAGCAAAATCAAAGTATGTTATCGTCAAATATTTAAAAATGTTATATATACCTTGAAATAATCATAGTCTTCTTTGTCACTAACCAAATGTTGTCATCAGATACATGACTTGAGTCTTATTATTTGATTAACAATCAGATAAGCGTTAAGTGGCCGACATTTTATTAGTGCTCATAAAAAATATTAGCTGTTAAAAGAAAGACAAAGTACTCTCGATGATTATTATTATTATTATTAAAAACTAGAACCGCTTTTTCTACTGACAGCTACCTGATTTGTCATTGAAATGAGCTTCTCTTTTGAGTTTATAAAAAATATCTTCCTAATGATTTCCAATGTCTTCACTAACATTTTAGATAAGCAATAGATTTAGGTAGGTATTTAGTATTTCCCACTTTCTCTTTGGTTAGGAAAGAAGTGATTAATGGAGGTGTTGCTTTGTGAAAGACTTTGTCAGTGAGCATACGGATGTTATCGTATTACTATGAGAAGACTTAAGGATTACTCGAATCGTGCTTCATAACACGATAACAAGAGCTTGTCAGTAATGCATTTACTTTGATTATACTCTTAGAATATTAATCTGAGCCAACATTCACCTGCTATGGTGAACAGTTACCAGAAGTAAAAGCGTTTGTGTATGTAAGTATTTTCTTGTATATGAGTGGATACAAAATTTCATTTCTTCTGTGTAATTGAAACCAAAGCGATACACAAAAATGTATAGTATCTTTATTGTCATTGCTTTACAGGCTGACAGTAAAAGACGAAATATCCGACGTTTCACTGTTTTCGTTTCCATGCCAAAAAAAACCTCAGTTCTCCTAGCTATGGCTGTTAGATGATTTCGTATGTGTGTTCTATCTTCATTGTATTTTCATGTTTGCTGACGTTTAGTAACAACAATGTGTAAGTGATTCTGGGATCAAATGGAGTGTTTAGGCTTATTAAAGATAACTCTAAATGTATATGACTACTTGAGCCAAAAGCTTTTTTATTTGCACACATTCTAGACATTCCATTTCAACAGCAACCATAATGATACTTTTCAATGTTTTACAGGTCAGTTGGAGAAATACGTGAGATGATTCCTTTTAGAGTTTGCATTTTAAAGTGTAAACCAGCTTTCTCGTCAACATTTTTTATATTTATTTCAGCTATTTCAATAAGATCTTAAGAATTACGTACATAAATGGTATGCTAAAGATCAAAACTAGCGAAAATCATGATTTAGTTTACTAGTCATTTATACTTAAATAATTGTGGAAACAAAAAGTGATTGATAAACCTTATAACATATTTAACATAACTACCTTTCCGCTGCTGATCAGTCAATATTTCCCGGTTTCTGTGTTCCCAAATGTCTGCCACTATATGTAATATTGGAAACTGATTTTGTGTTTAATAAATAAATATGTGATATGATGGGATAAGACGATAATATAACCTAGGTCAATATATTTGGTATCGATTCAGTATGAACTTCCTTTAATATGACATGTATGAACCTTCGTTCAGTGGCAATTGTATTCCCTTTTGATTGAGTAAGATAACTGCTCAGAATGATTATCATTTGAGTTTCGGTGTAAGAACTTGATTAGCATAAGATTAATTACATTTTCATTTTGATTCTTATCAATTATGATATTCTTTGTATTAGATTAATGTGAATTATATTCAGCATTACATCCAGTATGTGATGTTTTTTGTAATCCCGGGCATTTTTCATATTTTGTTATTGATAATCAAGTGGGTGTACCAATCAATATATAAATGGGTGTGTTTTCGATAAGGGTTGTCGTGTTTTGAAGTGAACATATCTTCACTTGTACTAATCTTTTGTGTACTTACTTCAACTCATCGGAGTTTTAGTGGTTCCACATTTTAAGGCATAAGTAATGGAGCGACGAGGATATAACAATCAGATTAAGGTGTTAGTACTACAAATAGCCACTGTTCAACACCAGATATAGAGTTTGACCATTGAACTGAACATTTAACGAAACTCAATAGATGGAGAATGAAAATGAAATACAAATAGGTCACTGTGAATATTAGTACTGTAGCTGGTAGTAAATAATCACTGAGAGGACAAAACTTGATTATTTTTATTAAAGTTTCTACATAAAACATACAAACACCTAGTCAACAGGTACACTAATGGCTGATAATTTTCTCACCTATTTTGCTTTTTTTTAATGTATTTGTATTGAGTGGCTTTTGGTATATGCTTCCTAATTACTGAATGAGAAGAATAATCACGCTCATAGTATTGACAGTAAATATCTACATTTATAGCATATAGTGAAAAATTGTCATAAATAATTACTCATAACTACGCAGAAATCCCCATGATATCACTTAGTAAATGTGACATAAAAGCATTTAATTGATCTACATTAAACTTCTTTTTATCTGATAGCTTTGATCAGTCTGATTTCAAATTTAAGAATATACCAAAAAGAATACTTTCAGCCATATATATCTGTCTAATATTCATAAAAGATTAATGATAAAAATGTTATATTTATCATTACTAGTCATTTCACATCACTTTCTTGTGGGAAGATGATATACTTTGACTGGATTTAAAACTGCTAATTGGATTTCATTCTGGTCATATTTAATGAATTAATTACTCAGTTCTCAAGTACCAGAAGAAAACTGACTGATTTTGGGTTAGTCCAGACAGAATAATAATTGTTAACAAACTTTGTAGAATATGCTATTAAACCGTATTACCAGTTAACTTTTACAGCTCAGATGATAAAATTACAAACCAATGTTATGTAACTTCACTTAGTATTGTTTGTTTGAATCTTCCCATTGATGTTTAGGACTGCAACTCATCAGTCTCTAATTGAAGCAAAAGGTACTGGGTTCGAGTCCCAGAGTGAACATCAACTCTAAGATGCAGCTGACGAGTCCCAAATAGAACGAAACACACGTCCTGGATTCCACTACTAGCCACTATCCATCTTTGCTTACAACGCTTGTGAATTAAGGCTATATCGAGGCAATACGCACAGTATGCACATATGCCAATTAGAGACTGACCAGTTGCAGTCCCAAACATCAATGGGAAGATTCAAACAAACAATACTAAGTGAATTTAAACTTCACCTCATTGCACAAGCAAGTGACTATCAGGACTCACTAGCTGAGTGGATAACGTGATGGCGTTTGAAGCGAATGGTACTGGGTTCGAATCCCAGAGTGAACACCAACTGTGAGATGTAGGTACATCCAGCTGACGAGTCTCTGACAGGACGAAACGCGCATCCCGGATTCCACTGCTAGCCACTATCCATCTTTGCTTACAATGTTACGTAAGTTAACAAGTAGTAGTGAATATAATTTAAGGGTTATGTTGATCTGTTGTTATAAGTAGGTTAAATACGTAATATTTGTTTGTTTTTGTAGCAAATATTAAACAGTTTTTTTAAGTGAATAAATATTACATCTTTGTGCAGATATTCAAAAGATTTATATAAAGTACTATGATATATAGCTGAGTAGTGAATCCTTAAGACTGAATTAATAACTTGAAAAGTATGTCAGTGAATGCATAGCAAAATAAAAACAATCATCAGACAAGGTCACTATCTCTGTTTAAATGTTATGTTCAATGGGAAAATAAATATTAGTAAATGTTGTTTGAAATGTCAGCAACTTTAAAATATAAATTTCGTTAACCATTCATATGACAATAAAATAAATATCTTTTACGTGAGTATACGTAAGAATGCTTATGATTAGACGATAATCTAAACAATTTCTTTTGAAATCAATTATTTTTAATTTATTTCACAGAAACGAATTATCTGAAAAAAATCACGTTCGGGATACAATTGTGAATGATCTCTGTGATCACACAACAGATGAAAACAATTAAGAAATAAATATTTATTGAAGTATCATTTTAATTTAAATTTCCAAAATGCACAATCTCGACCAAAAGAGGTCAGTAGTAACCTCTGTGATTGTGAATGTGAGTGACTGGAGTTTGGATCCCAGGAAAAGCATCAGTTATCTGAATATTACAGATATGCCTTACTGATAAATATCAGCTTGCAAGGCTCTCCCAGGTTTGAGGCTTTTTGTTGACTACTTCAACGGCCTTACAGTATGTACCAATTTGATTACTTCTTAATATTACAAGGTTTAACAATAGTTCAGACGTCCATTCTCTAAACCTGTCTGTTTATCAAAACATTTCGCGTGACTTTTTATATTGAAGACTGAAATTTTTCCTTACGATTAATTTATTAAGACTATTAGAACTAGTGTAGTTTCATTTCAAAGCTATATAGAAATGTTTGGTTACTCCTTGATGGTGAATTACAAAATAGTGTCATTGTTACTAGCCTTTTGGTTCAATAACGTTATACATTTATGTATATATATATATATATATATATATATATATTATATTCACATCTTTCAGTGCAGCTCTTTCTTTTTAAACTTGGTTATACCCCATAAGTATGTTGGCAACCATCAGATTGGAACTGGTGTTTTCTGTTAGTCTTAGACCTAATTTCACACTACAGTTTACTAATCAAATGTTCAATTGACTATTTGAAAACATATTTTCTGTTTTATTTCAATTTTTTCAGTTACAATACGATTGGATGAAGCGATTAAACAAACGTCAGAAATACAAACACATACACATTCTAACTTGTCTGATTCTATGAAGAAACTACAGTATCAAAATTCCCGTCAGGCATATTCTAAATTTCGAGGACTATGCTGTCTGATTCTAGGCATTGGAACTGGTTTGTTATTACTGTTAAATTTTAAAGTATTCTTTGGAAATACGTTCAATTATCAAGAGTACTACAATTATCGGAACAACAAAAAAAATTACTTATCCGATAAATTAAGAGAGTTTATTGTGAAAAATATTGCGGATAGTGATAGTAGTAGTATTATTATTAGTCGCAGTACAGCTAGTACAAATCATAATTATGATGATAATAATAAAAAAAGTCTAATCACTAATGCACCAACTACACATCATCATTTAAACAGCAAAAATAAACAGAGTAAACGAAAGAACAGAGAGCATATAATAACTATTACTAACTCACCTTTCAATACAACTACTATTAACCCAAAGCTAAATATTCACAGTAAGTCTAGTTTTGCAGAATTGTAAATCAACCCTGATAATAATATTATAATAATCTTATCTCTTTTCATTTATAGTAGATGCAGACTATTCTACAAAACTGTATAAAAAAATAAGAATATTGTGTTATATTAATACACATCCAGAGAATTATTATAAGAAAGCCATACACATACATAAGACATGGGCTAGAAGATGTACAAAGCATATATTTATGAGTACTAAATCTGATCCAATTCTGCCAATTGCCGGTAAGTTGTATTATTGCTAGTAGAATACTTAACAAATATTTCATTATATATATATATATATATATATATATATATATATTAATTTCCCCGACGTTCTAAGTTACTTCCTAATTAGTATTCAGCTGTTATAACGATTTTTCATGGTTAATTGTCAATTACTTTTATGACCTTGACGTTCTGAATTTCTTCTTCATATCTGTCAACTCGGCTATTTCTCTTCTGTTCCTGATCCATAAGTCTTTTTTGTTTCCCTATTCTTTATTAACTTCTACGCAAATATGCAGTCGTGTTTTGATCATTGAAATATCAGATCACTCAATCATACTGAATAGAGCAAAGAGCGGATATTTGAGCAGATTAACATGAACCCATTTAATGATTTGATTTTTGTCTGTAATTTGATAAATTCATCAAAATAATTAAATTGCTGTGAATATAATTGTACAACTGAATTAATTGAAATAGTAGAAAAGAAACTTTTCTCCACTGAATTCTTTCTATTCTTTCTCAATGATTAAATGAGTTGCTTTCGCTATACAAAATAATTTATCCTTCCTACTGTTAAAGAAAGCAAAAACAAAGATTGTTGCAGAACAATATGAATTTATTTGATTCAGTTCGATTCTCATCAGTTAATTACAACCTATAATATTTTTAAATCTAAGTTATTACAGATATTGACGTACTTATGCATATGAGGGTGATTAAAGATGAATATATGTATCATAATGTAGAGTTGATAAGGTCATAAATAATTTGTTACAGATAAATAAATAAAATTTGGGAGGGAGAGTTTCAGAACATTGAAATATTGATTAAAACACATAGAGTTACCAAACATCAGATGATTGTATAATAAAATAACTGAAAACAGATTATTGATAATAAATAAAGATATAAGTTGAAATCACTCAGTTAAGTGTTAACGAAAAATGATAATAATTTGATCAAAACTTCTGAAAGAACTGAAATGATGAATGATGCAATAAAAGGAGTGTAATATTACCAGGATAAAGAAAGATTTATTACTGCTTCTTTTTGGACATATAGATCTGGTTTTAGACATTTGATCGTCATCGCTGTGGTAAATTTTAGAAGATTTGAGTTTGATTGTTTATTAATCACCTTGAAAGACTTCAGTGTATCGACTTGATGTCTTGTATCAAGGAGATGTGTTGAGATGGCACTGCTGGATGGTTTTAACCGACTTGACCTTAGACGTTTTGGAATATGTTCTTTGAGTCGGACGTAGGCTTTCCTTTTTATTCTACCAGTGTAACTGCTTTAGCAGATACATGTGAATTTGTGTACACAGTTGGTGGTAACATGAATGGGATACCCATCGGTGTTTGATTGTGTTAAAGAACATGTTATTTCGGACAAGACAATCAGTTTGACTGGAGGATAAGTTCTTGTCAATGCTGTTTTTAGTCTAATATTGATTGACCTAGTGACATCATCACCTTTGAATTTAAGCTGAATAAAAATAGGTTTTTGTTTTCCGTAGTTTCTTTGAGTATTTTGTCTTCACATTTTGCATATTTCTCAACAGATTTCAGTGGGTATCCGTTGTTCTTCAAACACCTTTTGACATTCGTTATTTCCCCTTCGAGTATATCAACAGCACATATTCTTTCTGTTAAAATTTAGAATAAATAAAGACCATTCAGAGAAGAAAATTTCCCCTTCGACTTTGTCATTTATAAAAGCCATACGAGCGTACTAATAGTTAGTGAGAATACATAAGTCTTGAATAAAATTTAAAAAATATTGCATCATATAAAAAGTGGTCGAATTTCACCAAGTATACGAAGAAACTATGTGGTAGGTAACAAGTTCACAGATAAAAGATTTTTGTCAACTTGAATAACATGGGGAAACTGTCAATAAATTATTTGTATCAAACAGAGAAAGGAAGTTATGTAATGATGTAATGGCGAATAAAAGTTTGCTAAGATATTTTGTAAAGGAGAAAATTATTCATTTGGTGAATATGATGAACAAAATAATAAAATAATGTAATAATAACTAACTAACAATGTTATATATAGAGCTTTAATTCTTGCTATACCACGTACTACTAGACTACTGGAACGATCGGACCCGTAACGTCGCAAGAGAGAAGACAGAAGACTAGTAAGTAGGAATGTTATTGCCAACACAGTGTCAAATATAGTACAAAAATCTCATGTATTTATAGGTTTTGGCTGAAAGTAAATCATCGTTTTTGACAGCCAATAGGCACATAGGGGGTCCTTCTGATTCATCCAATGGGGAAGCTACACGTCGACATTCTAGAATGTTCCTCTAGCGGTGATTGGATGGAATGTCTTCGGCTCTTTGCGGGTTTCTTGAGGCTTCCTTGAGTTTGCCAACGAGTCATGCTTACAAACAATTATAAAGAACTAACGGAAGTTAAAACGATAATGCGATGAAAGAGTGAACATATATCTTTTGTGTACATAGATTAGAATGGAATCGGTCAATTGCTGAGGCCTCCGGTGTATATAAATTCCTGATTTGTATTCGTTTGTAAACCGTTTCACTTAATTTTATGGAAAACTTTTAAGAAGGATTCAGATTGCCTGACGTTGCCAATGTGTACAGTGTTCAAAAATCATAATCCTTTCGATAACCAATAAGATTTATATATTTTACATGGTGCTGGTACAATATACTCTGAAAGATGGTTCATGTGTGAACTTTACTGAATATTGCTGTTTTTCTAAAAAAACTTGAGATTATATTTATGCGTTTTTATTTTCCTTGATTTTTGACAATACTTCTCAATTTACCTAGTACCATCTAACTGTCGAAAATACTTCACTTTCATGAAAATCATCTATAATTAACACATGCTAGGTTATCATTAAACTAAGAGGATTGTTTGTTCCTATAATTTTGTAAGAAATAACAACTTAATAAAATACAATTAACGCTCTCTTGTTTGTAAAAGAAATTTATTATGTATATGTACCTATAATTATTATATTTATATGTCGGTAATATACATGTTTTGTTCAAAGTGTTTCATATATTGTGGGCCATTACTGAAGGATCCTGTTCGACAGTTGACTGACTTTAAGTCATTTTACAACGAAAACGTATCACCAAGATGTAATTGTGGGGGTTGTTTAATTTCAGTGAAATCACTAACTGACCTAAGTTAAACAGTCAGTGAATATATATAAGCACCAGAAAGCCATTTCGTTTTGTTACGGCCCCCTAGGAGTGCTCATCAGTGACCCTGCTGTCGGCAATTAAACCCAGGATCATCGAGCTCACGTTCGAACCCTTAACTTTTAGATCATTGAGCTGGAATCCAATGGAGTACAGGTCTAACTTCCATCAATCCATGATGCCGCGTAACCATCGTTTACCACGTATATTATATAGACATTTTATACGAGATTGGTCACTATTCGAATAGAACAGCGCTTGCTGATTATGCACTAATTTATGGCAGTGTGAGTCAACCGAAAATGTTTACGTTTTCTCTTTTACCTCTCTCTGTTTAAAACATAGTTTAATTCTTTGGGATATAGCAGTGATGATTTTCACTTTTAGCCGGTTGTCTAGGGTGAAATGGTCTAATTAATGAAATACTCTAAATTTCGTCTTGGATAAATCGAACTAACAATAGAAACCATGTAATGATGTAATGTTTATGTACATTGATGATGAACCACTGAACTATTTCAGTTTTTACTGTCGAAATCCATAAAATCGTAGATGCGCATAGAAAAAGTTGATTGTGATAAAATTTCACATCATTTTGGGGATAGTTTTTTTGTTTTAGCAAAACTTAGAATCATTATAAGCAAAAATGGATAGTGGCTAGCAGTGGAACCCACGATGCCTATTTTATTCCGTTTAAGAATTACCAGCTGAAGATATTTGGACCTCACTTCTAATGTTCACATCGGAACTCGGATCCTGTATCTTTAACATCCAACGTCAGCGTGCTTTTCAATTAGGTTCTGAATTGAGATAGCCACTGACTTTGTAGTGTCGGTTGTTATTTCAAACCCACATGGTTTATTCTAGCTTCCGGACAGGCCAATTTATTCATTCTTCTTGAGTAACATTTTGACCTTGTTAATTATTCGCTTATCAAACCTGACTGTTTTTATATGACGTATGTGTATGCACCTATTATCCTATTCATCACATGTCTGCAACTTATCTTTGTTTGACTACAAATATTGATTAACGCTTGATTAAATGAAGTTGTCTCACTTGTATTCTCCACCACGCGTCATTTCGTTTTGCTTCGCTTTCCGATCAACGATTGCACGAAATATACGTATTTAAAAATCTATTCCCGTATTTGACTTCTTTAATTCCGTTATTCACTAACTCGATTTCAGTCGATGATAAAATACGAGAGTAGACGGG
>NC_031498.1:4042687-4056291 GCF_000237925.1 Schistosoma mansoni
GCTTGTGCAATGGGGTGAAGTTAGAATCCACTAAGTATTGTTTGTCAGAATCTTCCCATTGATAGTTAGGACTGCAACTGGTCAATCTCTTATAAACCATATATGCATACTGTGCGTATTGCCTCAATATTGCAAAGATGGATAGTGGCTAGCAGATTCAGGTACATCCAGCTGACGAATCCCAAATAGGATGATATTAATGTCACCGAAATGATCGACCAATTGAAAAGAATCCTTTACAGAATACTTACATAAACGTCTTCGAATAGGATGGAATAATTTTGTTAGCCATTTGGCTAGGTTATGTGTGGGTGATCGGCACATTGATAAAATTGGATGTAAAGGAGTATTTAATTGATCAATTTTGGATAGTTCAGATATAAATGAGGATACTCAGAACCCATAGGTTTTAACAAATTAAATTCCTCTTTATCAATAATATTCATGTGTAACCATTTTTCCAGGTTTGAATTTACTCTTCCCTATGAGTTTGTTAATACCTCCCAATTGAACATCAAGCATGAATTTACTTTCATCACTGAGGATGGATAACATTATATTATAACATTATATTCACATTTGTTCATGATAACCACGCCTGATCCTTTATCAGGCTTCAACAAGACAATATCAGTGTTTGTTCGTAGTTCTTTTAGTGATTTAAAATGTTGAGAAGTTAACATGCTTCTCTGCTTTGGTCCAACATTATGAAATTGGTGTGCTATATCCACCAGTTTAGCTTTACACCAAGACATTAATCGGGAATGGTTGTCCTCGTAAATTTATTAATAGATGGAAATTTCAGGACACAGTGTGACCTACTGTAGCCTTGGTAGAGAAAAAGCCTGTCTACATCACCTTACCATTTAGAGGTGATTCAAATAGTCTTTCATTGAAACAAAGGCTTAATTCTGTCTTTCATCAACAAAACGTATTGTTCAGTGAAGGTCATAATCAAAGAAAGAACGAGCTCCATGCTTCATTCAAAACCTAGACGACATGAAAACGATTGTGTCACATCCCACTGCATTTACCAGTTTGTTCTCTCCTTAAACCTATCCTGGTAATATATGCTTATTATCCAGAGTGACTAGGTGTCAAATTGTTTTCACATTATTTTTATCATTACTATCCTTGTCTACTTTTACACCCACCACCACCACCACTTATTTCCAGTCTAGTTGACCTTCTACTTTTTATATATATAAATGTTCTTAACAAGTATATTATGTGTGATCAGATTGTTCGAAATGTATTGCACTAATATTGCACTATCACATAGTTCTCCTATTCATCACATGTCTGCAACTTATCTTTGTTTGACTACAAATATTGATTAACGCTTGATTAAATGAAGTTGTCTCACTTGTATTCTCCACCACGCGTCATTTCGTTTTGCTTCGCTTTCCGATCAACGATTGCACGAAATATACGTATTTAAAAATCTATTCCCGTATTTGACTTCTTTAATTCCGTTATTCACTAACTCGATTTCAGTCGATGATAAAATACGAGAGTAGACGGGATGTGTATCGCGATAACTCGATAACAATCAGAAACGATCAAACTGGAGTCAGATACCAGACCACTAAAACTTATGTAAAAACCTTTAGAAATGACTTTATCACTTTGATTCATTACGTGAGATAAAGACCATCTTTAGTGATCTGTTTTCAGTCGACCTCATCTTTGATAAAATGATTCACTAGATAAAGTTATTTAAATGAAGTCAACTGTCTATACACGACTAAAAAGGAACTGGTAGACAATTAATAACCAGACTATGACGAAAGGAATTGTCATTAAATAGTTTCAGTCTTAAATATGGAAATCCTTTTCAAACAAATGAAATCTTTGGAAAAACTAACCTTAATTACGTTGGAAATTATTTTGATCCATTTTATGTCGGCGAAGGTAAATCAATAAATTTATTATTTTTCATCTGTGTTAATTTCCAGAAAAGAATTATAACTGAATTTTCTTTTTTTATTAAATTTATAGTTTTAAAATTACCGTATCCAGAAGTGAGAATGCATTTATGGAGTAAATTTCGCATCATACTACGTTACATTTATCAATTTCGTAATGATTATGATTATTTTTTAAAAACCGATGATGATACCTATATAATTATGGAAAATTTATTGAATGTTTTACAGAATTATTCACCAGATATGCCTTTTATGCTTGGGCATAGATTTATGGTAAATAACATGTATCTACAATTATTACTTATTGTTTCTTGTGGTATTATAGTTGAATGCAAGTTTTTGCAAAAAAACCTAGGTGGTTGGTCAATAAGCTACAGTCAATATAGGCCCGAGAACACATGTTTCGATACATATAGCCATATCACGTCAGCACGGCAAGATGAAATAATGAGATGAATCCGTAGAAAGTTTGGGTAACGGTTGAATCAATTATAATAAAGATAACTAAATATAGAGTAAAACTTAAACTTCGAATCAATTAGATAACAAAAAGAATCAACGTATCTGTTATTGCAACTAGTTTTGAACCATGTTACCTAAGATCTCCAACCACTGATCTTGAGTATTGTACTGTTCACAACCATATAGTCTTCACCTACCAACACAAATCAAATCAAGAGCTGGTGACTTTATGGACTGCAGTTATAGATTGGTTTGACTGCCCAAACTTTCTATAACCTCGTTCTAAACCACTTAATAAAGATAATTGGATTTAAAGGTAGTTGAGCGCACATAACACATGTATCAACAATAATGTTAATTTGCTTATTTATTCTCTGAAGAAGTGGCTTACACTGAGTCACGAAACGTCAGAATGCGTTAGGTTTCTCTTTTGATTCAGTCGGACCCAAATTTGAAAATTCGTATACTGACTAGTCCATATTGGCTTCCTGTAGATCGATGTTAGTAGGGAACCGTCAGGTCTCTTTTTTATTTGAACATCTAAGATGTGGAATTCGGAATCCGACTGGATTCTACTGTGAACTTGATTGATTGATAACAGTTGTTGAACGCGTCCAGGATGTCGTTGACATTGATATTCTCGTCACAAATTGTAAATGTGTCGTCACAGTGTCTTGTATATACAAAAGCTGTCAATTATTGGTCCAAGTATAGTGTTTTTGAGACTAGCGATAAGAGTCACTTAAAAGTGGTCCGAGTATCGACTTCATCGCTACGTCATCATTCTATCTATAGACTTACTTACTTACACCGTTTACCCTTCGTGAGTGAGCATAGGCTTCTTAGTTTGTCTCGAATAATGGTATTAGACGATTCGATCCAAGAACTGAGATTTTCAAGATAGAAAATAAAACCTTCAAATAATGTGTTAGAACACCGACATCGAGTTCGCTACTTTAATATATAACCACAGTAGGCAGATTGTTTCCGTTAAAGGTACATTTGTAAAAAGAGAGGAGACATCTAGTGAGGTCATTTTCTTTCCGGTTACGTTGACACAATATTGTATAAACAAAATCAAACGAGTCAACAGTGGTGTATCTATTGAGTTGATTTCTGACTGATCTTGTAATTTCAGATAGCCATTTGGCGATGGCATGATATTGAGAGTTATTCTTGTCTAGTATAGGAAGTAGAGGGATATCATTCTTGTGTACTTTAGGTAGGCCATATAATCATGGAATAATAATTTGATAAATTTATCAAATTACAGACAAAAATCAAATCATTAAATGGGTTCATGTTAATCTGCTCAAATATCCGCTCTTTGCTCTATTCAGTATGATTGAGTGATCTGATATTTCAATGATCAAAACACGACTGCATATTTGTGTAGAAGTTAATAAAGAATAGGGAGACAAAAAAGACTTATGGATCAGAAACAGAAGAGAAATTGCATAGTTGACAGATATGAAGAAGAAATGCAAAACATCAAGGTTATAATAATAAATGAACAATTTGTATGAACCTTCGTCTAAATACGAACTTATAGTTTCACAGAAGTATGTTATTTTAATGTCAGACATAAAGGAGGATATTCTACCTTTAAAAATCTCACTTTAAAATAAACCAAACGTTTCAATCGTTAGTTTGTACTTTTGTGCTGAATTACATTGATATGTTTATTTATCATCATCTTATGCATGCTGTAACTTGCTTGGTTAGCATCCATCACATAACCCAACATCATCAACCTTAACCATCCAGAGGTGATGGGATTTTTTTCTCACACCATATCTACATACACACATATATACCTATTATCTAACTACATTTTCCCACTTTTTCACTCGAAATGACTAAACTCACCACAACAAATCCCAAACTCATCGTTTTTAACATGATTGAATGACTTGTTTGGTACATGTGAAACATCTATTTATATTTAAGAATTTTGATGTTTGAAAAGGCTTGAACCAGACTGCCGAGTAAAAAGTTGGATATATTTTGAGTTTAATAGCTAAGATTTTGACACATAATTTCCTTTTCAATGACAATTGAATTCTAATTATAAAAAATTCCAAGACGGTAATAATAACTGATTACTGATTCAAGTAGTAAACTATAATAATCAGAAAATAAAAACGAAACATAATGAAATTGTTGTTAGAGTCAATGTAGAATGATAAAATGGACATGTTACTTTTGTACTCAGAGTTCAGGTCAGGGTGGTTTGACTGCGAACGCCTTAGCAGTGCACAACTTTTGATACAATCACCATTTAATCCCACTCTTTTGACTGTTTAAATTATTTTGATGGACGATTCCCATGAGACTACATTCTGAATCAGCTGAATTTTATTAATTCTTTATTATTGAGACAGTGGGTTAATTTACTTCACCAACCATCAGTTTTAACATAGGTTTTCGAATGAATCGATAGACTGTTCCGGTTCATCTCCATGTTAATCCCAATAATGGTCTAGAATCTAGGGAATTTATGCTTTTGGTTGATAACTTACATAAAATGCCCCTATAAGCTGACATTCAGATAAAGTTAATAAATACAATTTTGTTACTCAACATATGTATCACCTCTTTGTCTTTTAGAACATTGCGCGAAATGGTTATTTTTCTGGTGGTGCAGGCTATGTTCTATCTAGAGAAGCATTAAAGCGTATAGTTGAACAGTCAATTGATAAACATCATAATTGTCCAGTTTATGATGAAGATATGGAAGATGTAAAAATGAGTAAGTAAAATTATTAATATTTTTCAAAACTTCGTCTGCCAGAATCCAGACATATCTGATATATAATAATCCTTTCCAAAAAATGTAAAAACAGTTCATTGAAGCTTATTTTACAAAATTTAGAATATATCTATCTTAACATCGTTCAAAATACTTCCTGTTTTAGTTAATAAACTTTTACGATCTTCATCTTAATTGTTTTAAACATCCTTGAAATTTCTTAGGACTCAAACTGGATACTGTGCTCGTCACAAATGATAACCCTGTCCTAAAAGCTCGATATTTTTAAAGTTTGAATCAAATAAAGAGGTCTATAGTTGTCCATGATCAACAACCTTATTAGGATAGATCTCTTATATATCGGAATGACCAAATGAAGTTAATAATAATAATATGTTCATTGAAATTGGAAACAGTTATTCATAAATTTTCATTTTCCATAGTTTACCATAAAAGTAACTAACAAACTAACACAGTTAACTTGTTGTGTAGTCCATATTAATTATCATTATAATTCCTATGTTCTCATTATTCCTTTATTTTTAACAACTACGTGACCATTTTCTATTCTAAATAATCTTGTTTATTTGGATTATATGGTAATATAAATTATTTATCAGTACATAGTTGTGAAGATTTTTGAGCCTTTATTGTTTATTTATTTTAACACATAAACATTGGTACAAGGGGGCACCAACTACATATGCGCCACACAATAACAATAAGGTTGTAAAGAGATAGAGAATGTAAGGTACGTAAAATAAAAAGAACAACAAGCAGAAATTAGTGTGTGAGAACGAAATAATAATAATAATAACAATAGGATAAACAGTTCAAGTAGCAAATGAGCTTTTATTGTGATTATGTGCTCATGGGCTGACTTATAACTAGCTTTGAGAGATGATTCTTGGAGCTCCAGTGAGAAGTGTGATCAGTGGGGTTAATCCATGTTCGGTTTTGAGGCAGTTATCCATTGAAGACAATAAAACATTGTCATGCAATATCGTGGATTGATTATAAACAGAAATAACTGTTAGTGTTAAAAATTGAAGGAAATTTGAAATAAATGAAAAATTCTCATTGTTTGTTTCCTAAAACAAATATGCCCTTTATATGAAGCCTATGTTTCAGGTTGAAATTTATCTTTTTTCATCTACAAACCCATACTAAATATTATTAAATGTTTAAAGATCCCATCTCTTGATGGAAGCAGATCTATTGAGTTTCACCTCTGTAGCTCAGGTGGATGTTTCTGGCGATGCTGTGTTACTTGAACTAGATATTTTGATTGCTGTCCTGGACAAAAATGTCAGAGCTTACTTAATTTAAAAGTGAGCTTTATAGTTGTTTCACAACTGTTGTATAAGTTTGTTTTGATGGCACTGTTTGTGGATGCTTGTCTTTTTAGGTTTTATTGTCTTCATTCGTTTTTGTACTTATGCCGATTGCCTTTTTCGGTTAACCTTCAACTCTTTGATTGAATTACCCCTTCCATATAGGTTATTAGACTGGTTTTATGTTTATATGCCTCCTCGTCTGCTGAAATTCGTTTTGATATAGTTATTTCCTAATAGAAAATATGAAGATAACAAATTTTCTGCTTGCATAACTGATGAGACAGATAATACTTTAAAGATTCACGTCAATGATGTATACATCTGTTATTACTATTATTTTCTTGATAAAATATTAAACATAAACTTAATCATTTCTATCATACTGATTGTTTTCGATTACTACCAATCAAAAGATCCACCTTACACTGATAGACCACTAAATAGTCACCAATGTAATACTTTTCTAGCTGATCAAATTCCATTGATTATATTACAACTTGACCACTAGTTTTAGTGCCCTGACATCACGTGTACCATATTCTTGGGTGATTTACTGGTTTAATGCAACTAACAAGAAGCCTTGGATCTAAGTTTTTACTAGTTGACACCCATTATCAAACCATATTTAGCCTTATACTTAAACCCTATCTTGGTCGATAAATTTCGATAAACGGCATAGACTAGACAATATGAGACCGACTTCTACAAAGTAATCAGTTAGTTTGTAAACATTATAATCCTACAGATTAATTGTCTTATCGCGACTACCCCAACTTCTAACTTCTCTGACTGTGACATGGAGTAGCATGGGTTTAAATATCATTCGAAGCATCAGTATCTATCCACAAAACTCCAGAAGAGTATCAAACAGTAAACATTTTGGGTTCAGGACTTTTCATTAGTTGCTTCTAACCAACTAACTTCATGAAAATTTCTTTAATATACACGTAAGCTGAGGTTTCATGGAATGGAAG
The DNA here is from genome assembly GCF_000237925.1 of Schistosoma mansoni. NCBI lineage: Eukaryota > Metazoa > Platyhelminthes > Trematoda > Strigeidida > Schistosomatidae > Schistosoma > Schistosoma mansoni. Next base: position 4,050,144 of record NC_031498.1, read on the forward strand.
ACTGTCATACCAAATCAATAAATCTACTTTACAGTGAATTCAGCTCGATTCGCCAGCAAAATTTGTAAATTTGGTCTAATTTACTCTACTCAGTGTTAATGTAAGAAAATAATGTCCGAAAACAGAAACTAAATAACCCTCTTATATCAGTGCAACTTAAGAATTATTTTTTTAAACATGTGATGCATGAATTTAGTTATTTGTTCAATTTGTTGATAAAAGAATATTCTCAGTTCTATTTTTCTTCATAGTATTTATATTTGTAAGCCGGTAATTTGACGGACATGTGTAAGCGCACAATAAAGCGAATGCTCATGAATATAGTGAAAATAATTGATTCTTAAAAACGTAGAAAATATCTTTTATGCATTATTCAAAACTGTAACTTGAAGTAGATTGCAGAAATGATTTTTAACTCCTGTACGTTATTCAACTTATTTAGGTATATGTGGACAAGCCGTTGGTGTTCGCCTATATGATACATTTGATATACTTGGTCGTTATCGATTCTTGTGGGCGTCGCTTGATATGTTGTATAATTTTACATCTTACCGAGTTTTGAAATGGCGTCCTGTTAAACTACAACCGAACACCTTATATGCAGCACCACATCAAGTAATTTTAGACATCCGATTTATTTATATATTTACTGTTTTGTTTATATTTCTAAGTCGAACTGTTAGGTGTTTTTACCCACCAAGAGAATTGAAAAGTCAAGACACGAGTAATTGAATAAACATTTCATGGGTTACCGAATAAGGTTGCATACAGTAATGGTTTGTACTTATGTGCACTGGTCCGTAGACTAAATTTTACTTGTCCACCATTCATGTTTCGATAAATATTACAAACTGTATTATTTAGTATAGTAGAAATAGTTCTAAGTTACATTATATATATATGCAGTTAACAAGTAAAACAGTTATACACACTCGAATTTTAAGCATTTAAGCACATCGTGTGAACAACTCAGCTTTATATACTGCAATTTTAATGATCTCATAACCACCAACAATTGGTTACAAGGTGAATCCCTTAAGTTTCAAGAAGAATCGTCGATTACTAGAGCTCAACTGTCCCGAGTAAGCGACGGTCATCTGTCAGTGATAGAAGGTTGTCTTTCTCTAACACAAATTGACTGAATTAATAAATATGGACTATCGAGTTCTTACTCAGTGGTTTAATTATAGAACGCTTGACTTGTGACCTGAAATCTTTAGGTCAAGCTCTGAGTGGAGAAGTTCAAGTTCCCTAGTCGAAGCAGGAGAATGGAAAATGTAAAGAATTTTCAACAGTCGTTTGTCAGATTGGGAACATTACAATGTACCTAATACACAGCGATATGGTAATGTGGATGTTCAAAAACATGCTATGTTTACATGTACATCAACCAGTGGTCTACAGTTCTATCAAAATATAAATATTTCTTTCTACCATGGTAACGTCAGTTGAGTACTTATCCTTTTAAAAAATATCTACCTTCCTAGAGTTAAGCTATGATCATTTTCCTAACTTCAAAACATCTAGTCTCGTCAACTATATCGTAACATCTGACTTTGAAAATATAAATTCATCTGTTAACTTTAAGATCTAATAGTACACTAAAGACGAATGAATTCATCTGGTTCAAACAAATAATGACTTATTGTACTGGTTATTTATGGAATAGTGTCTTACTGGTTAAATTTATTCACTTTAATTTACTTTATTGTAGATTCTTGACATTTATTTTAGACTGTATAACTAGATAAAATCAGGATTAGTTTCATATATTACCACTCATTCAATTGAGTCCTGTTCAAGCAGTCATTAAATTGAATAATTATTTTGTGGAATAAGTGCTTCCAGGTTTTTCATGGTGGTCTAGCTTCAATTGACTCATGATCTCAACTATATACAATTACTAAAATCTCCACAAAACCCCCTTCTGATAATGATCATAAGCTCACTGGTGACTGGCTCCATGAGGTGTTTCTTGGAGTTCTAGTGAGAAGCAGTAACCAGTGGAGTTCAACCAGGTCTGTTAGGAGATATCAACTCACTGAAGACAATGGTGAATGGTTGCTCAATTTGATGGATCGATTGAAGTTAGACATTAAAACTGTTGGATGCCGGCCGGCTCAGTGGTCTAGAGGTTAAACACTCATGCTCGAGACTGATAGGTCCTGGGTTCGAATCTCCTGAGGCGGGATCGTGAATGTGCACAATAGGATGAAACGGCCGTCCAGTGCTTCAAGGTTTTCCATGGTGGTCTAGCTTCAATTGACTCATTATCTCAACTATATAAAATTACTAAAATACTCACGAACCCCCCTCCTGATAAATTTAAGTATTTAGGAAAACTTTCTATTTAATGATGTACTATGTTAATTTACACTATTTTTCTTAACAATTTACGATTTATTTTTAACCGTTTTTTTTCTTTTTTTTTTCATCATTTGACAATAATGATAATATTACTAATGACATAATTAATAATTTTGGTACTGATAATCATAAAGTCATTACTTAGTGATGTTGCAATTAGTTTTCATTATATTACACCAGATGTGTTGTACATGTTAGAATATTTCTTATATCATTTACGTCCAATTGGATTAGTGAATAATTTTATACAATTACCTAAAGAAATTTGTAATGAACAATGAAATGGTAATTATGACAATGATAAAGATGATCACTTACCCTATTCGTACTCCTTTTTTTTTATGTTGACAACTATATTTATTTGTCATTTTTTTAAATAGATTTTTATCTTACAATAACTAGTAATATTTGAATAATGCAATCATTTCATTATATAATTAATTGTTAACAATGATAACTTTTCATTGTGTAGTATACATAAATTATATACTTGTCATTTTTGTCTAAAATAGTACAAATTACTTTTGTAGAAATTTCATTCAGTTTTATCATTTCTATAATGAAAGATTACTGTTTAGGACAAATATTCATCCTGTAGGGTATATTTATTGAATTTAAGGTGTTGGTTCAAAAAAAGGTACTATGATAAATTCCTTATGACAATGTATACAAAATGTTTGTAAAGACAATCATACTTGCTATTTTTGATGTATATATAGACTGTGCTGCATTGTAAAATCAACAAGTGACGAGTCAGATTTTTGTTCAAAATTTATTGAAATAAACTAGACTTGAAAAAAGGGTGTTGATCTTAAGTGATTAAGATATATCACGGAATATTCATGAATGACTGTTGGAAAAAACCATTGTTTGTTATGATATGGTGCATAGTAAGTTGGTTAATTTAAATTAATAATCATTCTGAGGATAATTAAGATCATGAACAAATCAGTGTTTGACAACTATCGGAAACCTGAAAACACCAGAAGTTAAGCACTCTCGTACTAGATCGAAGGTCTTGAGTTTGAGTCCTTTGTGAGGAATCGTGGATGCTCTTTTCTGAGGAGTCACGTACTGAGACAAAACTCCATCCAACACTTCCAGGTTTTTAGTGGTTGTCTAACATTAATTGGTTGATGACCTCAATCAAAATTCAACAATCTCCACAACTCTATACTGATAATCTGAGGATAGCTAGTGAAAATTAATGACTGCTGTTTTTATGATATTCAAGAAATTTGTGATGTATATAAAAACCTCTTCATTGATAATTTACCACGAACAATTCTAAAGTAACCGTATGGTGCGATAAAATAAAACACTTTTTTGAGTAATAATTAGTAGTACGTTATAAGTATTGTAATCAAGTACATGAACCGATCTCTATTGTTGAATTTCCATTGACTAGTTGACACAAAATTTTCCGATTTTGTAAAACTAACGCACAAAAATATACGTTTCAATATACAGGTGAGAAGAACTGGAAGAGAGATGAAGATTTATTTCACATCAAAAGATAAACTGATCTCTGTTTCTCTCAGTACAATCATATTTATAAAGATTTATTTTATACTGATTAAAATTCGAACTCCCAAAATCATCACTATTTATTGAGTAATCTGTTATATCCAAAAGATTTAATAACTGTCATTCCAATTCAAATGTCAGTGTCGTCAATAGTGAAAACTGACTAGTTAGACGTTTAAACTATTGAATGCTAAATCAATGGTCTAGGGGTTAAGCAATTTATGTGATACTTAAAACTCCAGGATTTGATTTCCCGATGGGTTTGTGAACATCCACTTCAAAAGAGTACCTCAATAGGACAAAATAGCTGTCCAGTGCTTTCTGGTTTTTTAATAGTTGTCTAAGACAAATTCGTGATAAAAAGGAAAAATAAGTAGTCTTCCTCTACAAAACTTTATCAGTAATATTTTTTTGTAAATTTTTACATTCTAAACCATCCCAATTTTAACATTGTTTACATAATATGAATAAGGTAAACTCAAAATTCTATGAAGTAAACATTGTAGATGTTTTTCTCTGTAGTGTAATACTATTTCCAATTAATTTTTAAATATAAAACAAATAGTAAATAAACAACTTATAAACGACCTCTTTTTTTATAGACAATAACGTAGTTTTCGTGACCTTAGGAAATAAGAAGACATAATATCTAATAATAATAATAATAGTAATAGTAACAATAATAATAATTTTAAAAAAAGTATTTACATAATCACCATGGGTTCGCTACTTAACTCACTATAGTTAAAACAAACATTGTGGCGGAATTAATAAGAGATATATGTTGTACGTATTTGTTAAAACTTATTTTGATCATGTTTCAAGAAACCAACTTCTTTTGGTATTAGCCTTTGTCAATACTCGTAATAATGATTGACCAATTTAAAAATGATTTGTACTGTAGTGAACAGAACACGACTGGAGACAAATTACAGACCATCTTACTAAATTCTGATAACCATACAATGAATAGTTAATTTGCAAATTAACAACCAATTGTTTCAATCTTCACTGTTCCTTCTGTAAATATCAGTTCATCTTCTCTAATTTCATTGTTCATGCATTTTCGTACCGATTGCGCTTCATTTCAGTTCTTTCCTTATCCATCTTCTGACAAAATACATTCTATGTCTGACTATCTCCATATACTACTTATATAGATATAAGTAGACCACACTACAGTACAACATCATGAGTTTAAACAACATTTCACTATTTTAAATTAATGAGAGAATAATTCTGATAATTAACTTGTATAATTTTTTTTTATAACTGTGACAGTTTTTTATAAGTAATAGTAACAAACACTTGTTCATAAGGATATGACTAACTGTTCTATTTTTTTATTTGTTAAATAATTGAAATGTTGGCATATTCGAATCACTTGACCATTCTTTTAATCTTAAGTTCTAAAGACCGTTACTTCACTAAGGGATGTTATCAGCTAAGTGGAGGAGTTTAATTACAAACGTACTAGTGCGCGCTCATACGCTTGTACAGAACCGTACCTGGTATCTTTAGAGTACACTGCTAACTGAGATACTATCTGAACTATTTCATTATATAAATAAATTATTATATTTGTAATATCCCAGTGAGTAAAAAATTAGATTTAGTTTTGTCAAAAATATGTAGGGGGGTCATAATTCAGTATAATTAATCGGTTGAAACTGAATTCAGTGTCAAACTTAGTTGTTGATTGAAATTGAAATAAAAGCTTTAACAGTAACTTCCTGATAGTATATTAAGCGGTAATTTCAATGAGTGAATTAGTTCTGTTCACTAAATATCGTGTTTGATAGTTAGTTATTAGCAGTTGTCGGTGAACATTTTCAAACCGGATTCTGTGAAGTCCAGTCTATTTTAGTTAGAACAAGATAGAAGTAAATGTGATCAAATAATTATCAGTGTTCAACGTCATTCTTAGAGGATAGATTATTGTTTCTTTCATAATTAATACGTACTGTCTATTTTGCTCCTAAAAATTGCATAATCTAGAAATACATGCTTTTGGAATAAGTAAGTTGTGTATTTATATATGTTTATACAAATTTAGAAGTTTTTACTGAGTATAATACAAACAGTCAGATGTTCTGGCTATGTATTCATTCTTTTGTTGATGATGCCAGAAGGTTTGACAATTAGAAACTCATTTTATGGGATAGAAATGTTCAGAGAATTGTTATGTAACCATATCATGTCATTGAAGGAAGTATATAATCACAGATAAAATAAATAATATGCATAAGTTTTG
>NC_031498.1:4056491-4128976 GCF_000237925.1 Schistosoma mansoni
AAATAATACAAAGGAACAATACAATAATAATATTGATAATATTCTTGTACTGTTCCTTTGTACTATTTAAACTTGGATCAATTTTGATTTAGTTATTTATCCTCTAAAGAAGTGGCTTACACTGAGTCACGAAACATCAGAAAATCTAATTTTTATACTCACTGGGATATTATAAATACATTAATTTATTTATAACAATTTACCCAATGCTAAATAAATTCGAAATTATCAAGTCAAACCTTGGTAATGATACTTATAATTCATTATAGTTCAATAGTGAATAATTCCAGATAGCTTCAAAGTGTAGTGATTTCAATAACAATAGTTTACATTACGAAATAGTCTTAATTAAACCATAACTGGAAACCGAGAAGTACTGGACAACTATTTCAGCTTTAAATGGGGATCAGCAGTGAGCATCTATATATCCTGACAAACGAGATCGAATCTAGGACTTTCAGATATAAAATTCAAAATGTTGATAATCTCGATGAAACTCCTATGCGAACAATCTCAAATAATCAATATCGTTTTGTTACTTTTTGTACTATATTACAAAATGATAGGTTTTCGTTTTATCGACCATATAAAACGTTAGATTTATAGATGTTTAAGAAAGCATTTCATACAATTCGGAAACGAACTATCGAATAAGTAAACTTTCATCAACGACAGCCAAAAAATAGCTTGATATATATATGACCATCATCGTAACTAAATACGTATCACACGAACTATATGTTAATTAGAATACGTTGTCACTGAATTCCAAAAATCTTGAAGAGATCATCGTGCTAAACACAAACTGAGTTTGAAAATCTTCTGCTGAATAAGTTCGGGCGTGCAGAATTGCAGATATCAGAATATTCACACTCCAACTTATACAATCACATTTAAATCATGACCGTATCTGCAGAATACAAATACTGACCAATTAAGCATTTTTTTTAGTTGAAAAATTTACTGATACTCTCTGGTGTGTCATCTTCCACATACTGTGCAAACCTTCAACCACTTAATATCAAAACTTTTAGTGTATTCAGCAGTAATATATCAAATAATATTCAGTTATGGTTTTTTCATCAGAAAATGACACCAACTAGACAACAACTTATTATGAAAGAATACTCGAGAGACACTTATTTGAAAACTATATTTATTATCTAATAAACATAAACAATTTTTGTCGAGCAATTACAACATCGATAATTCAATGTGTGCATATTGCCCAAACAAACAGGTAGGCTGTATTTTCTCAAAAATGGAGTTAATCACAACATTCTCTTCAACACGTGGTAATGTCAAACAGCAACCTAAAGGTTCATCTCCCCTCAAGCTGTTACTACATAAGAACCCAAATTCTTCAGATTTGGATGTTATTAAAGTAGAATCTGTCAGCGAAATAACTGAATTTATGATCTCTAGACATACTATCATTTTCTATAACATTCCAGATCAGATATCACCGAAACTATTTAAGTATTTGATATTGAAAGCAATCAATCGTCTGTATATCTCCTGTTATTTTGTTCATCTGAATAAAATACGCTGAAAGTACTTTTATCCCATTCTATTTCAATTTGATTCTCAATTAGTACCCGAGTAAAAAATGTTTGTACGATTAATTGTTGCTTCCGCTAAGTTTAAGAAGTCCTGTAGAATTGCAACGAAAACAATCAACCAAAATTTAAGAAAACGAACACTTTAGACAACATCAATGCTTTACAAACTACCACAATTATTGTAGATTTTCTAACAGCATCTATTCCTATCACGACTGTATCACTTGTTAATGAAAGTCCTCAGTTACCACAGAAAACTGGAAGTATAACATAAACCATGAAAAATTTAGATCTAACCTCTGGCAACTTGTATGCCTCTAACATTGGTATAGATCTTATTGCTTCCGATATTATGTCTTCTACATGAATCACAGAGACATAAATACAAATATCCCTTCTTGAAATACAGGGGTTTTTGTCCACCTGAAGAATTTTAATCAGCCAAGAAATCTGTCTGGTTTCAAAGCGAACACTTAAAAGATTTTAAGGCCCTAACAGTGAGAATTGAGCATCCTGGTCCTCAAATTATGAAGGATTTTATAAGACCCCGGTATCTAAAGGTAGTCAACCTCCAAAAATTGTATGATAGTTAAAACTCACAGACAATAGACAGCCTATTGGGATGACAATTTATGATCCAATTGAATAAATCTCACATGTCTTCCACTCATGATAGCTTCCACAACAGTAATGTAAGTATACTTGAAAGAAGTAGTGATTCACATATTTACTCTATCTATTGTTTAAGAACTTTTAAAGCACTAAGCTTTTATTGTTAGTAGTATTCATATTAAGGATAAACAAATTGGAATTTTTCTAGCTTCATTTTATACATCGTATTATTGAGAGTAATGGAAAGTTAGACTTCAAATGTAGATTCACCAAACTAGGACTTGGTCCTTTATGGAGTCAACAGCTTAAGTGGTGAATGATTTTTCTCCATTCTCTATATTATATAAATTATCTTTGACACCCAGTAAAACAATCCAACACTCGTTACTCAATATCGAAGAGTAATGTTCACCCTGAATCCACTTTTAGTAGAAGAACTACTTCATAGGTAAATTTTCTGGAACCTGAGACTGCCTGGCACCATATGTCGGTGAAACAATTTCGCCAGCGTTTGTTCAGTGCATGGATAATTTTTTCACTTCTGATAATGCCTTTGAAATGTTTACACTAGAGATCATATCTCAGTTCATCAGTGAAACTACACTATTATTACTGAGAATACATATCAAGCTCACTTTACTTTATTACCAAGGTGTATACTCCAATAATTTTGTTGTACTCTAATAATGATACGATTTATGATTATGCATTTTTTTACTGAATCATATGATTTATTATTATTAATATCATCGTGACAAATGTTCACCTAAAGCAATCTACAAATTATACCAATCGACAATATGCTCTTATATCTTTTAACTGGTTCATCTATATTTCAAATAACCTGATCATAACGTAAGGTAGTGTGCATTCGATAATCATTACAGAATATATATTACGATTACTATTATTATTGTTATTATTATTACTATTATTTCATCGATATTTCTACCAGATAGTTTAGTTTCAAATATGTTCGATTTCATTACTTCAGTCATCATGAACTTAAACATTGAAACTAATCAAAATTATAATCGTAAAGTATTTGGTTGTTCATCACGTAAAATAATACTGTAATGACTTCATTCCAATCTTCTATTAGTACAATGTAATTGAAAATATTTTGATTAGTAAGTATGAAAAACGTGTCTACTGTGTACTGTCCATTTAGAGGAATGGAGGTCTTGAATGAATTAATGTAGGTACATTGATAAGAAGTCTTCAACATAGCCAAGAAATTTATTTGATTCTCATTCGCTTTTAATGTTTTCTTTGACAAGTATCAGTGAAATATAAAACTATATTCATCATGAAAATATCCTCACAAACCATTAAAGTGTATAATAATATTGTTTCGATTGTTGACTAGCTTTTAGGTAGATTTTTTAAAATTCTTGTGAAAAATCTTGATTTACAGAATCAACCACATTTCGAGTGATGCGGTAATTCACCGATGGAATTGGTTAATAATTACGTTATACAACAAATCTACTAGAACTAAACATTACGGACAAACTATCAGGTGATAGGAATCCAGATCTTCAAGTCAGTATCAGTTATCCTAGGACTGTAAATATACATTGTTAGTAAATATAAACCAGGGATAAATCTAGATCTATGAATACAGGTTTGTTTTGTTCTATCGTTTGATACCAAAACAAACAGTGTATTTATTCAAGTCATTAAAAGTGTTGTAGAGACAATTAGTTATTTTAATTGAATAGAACAAATCCTATATCGTCATTAGTATGGATTTAAATTGTAGCTCTGCTGATATTTTTGACTGAATTTTGATCAGTTCACGTTGATAATATTTGTGTAATGTGTGCATTGCCTAGAAACACCTCTAAACTCGTTAGTTATTTCAAATAGGTGAATCAGTTTATTTATTCCACCGTAGGTTCACTGGTTATTTAATTTCCATTTTTATCAGCTACAGTTTCCACATACAGCCAGTTTCTCATTGTTTCAGTCCCTTGAAAACCTAATCTTAACAATACAAAGTATTCTTTTTAACTACAAATGACTCAAACAACAAATCTTCCCCAGATAATTTGTTGATTATGTTGGGGCGATCCTGAATATTTCTCGCAATAGACATGACAAGATCAGGAAACATTAAGAAGCATTTTATTCAATCAGCGTTTGATTAGAAGTTTTGCTAGAAATATCGCGAAAATGAAAAGTCACATGTAGAGGTTCTGATTGGCTGGTTACTACTCTACTACTATGTTTAGTAGCATCCCAAAATTTTCGGGAAAACCCAAGGACTTCTAAAATACTATAAAAATCCTATATTTTCTGTACATAAATGAACCTTTAAAGTAAAGTGCTTCTCGTATATTTTGCACCTTTTCTCTCGTGTTCAAGTCGCTGTGTAGTTCTAGCTTGGAGATAACGAGACTATCTTAGGATCCGAATATAGCGTTCAATCAGCAAGACTTATTAGATTAAATTAAAGTCTGATTGAAATAAATAGAAATTACCATATAAATATAAAGTGATTAAAAAATGGGGTGAAAATAATTTAGAAACAGTAAATTAGCAAGACTTTTCTTCCAGAAGGTGAAAATTCAAATTTTAAAACGTTATACAATAAAAATTTATAAAGATGATATTTAACGAAGTATCTATGCAATTTGTAACCACGTCAATACAATCAACTAACAGTTTAATTTTTCCCCTTCTTCCCCCCCCCTCATATATTACTTTAAGTTTCAATAACTAATTGCTAACACGTTTAAAAATTTATTTGAACAATAATATCAATTGAATATTGAACAGATGATAAAATATCCCACTGAAAACTTCTTATACTTCCTTTTTCTATTCTGGCTTGACAAATGTGCCCGTGTGTGTGTGTGTGTACGTTCGAAATTATTTAATGAGAAGATAAATTATTATTCTCTTTCTCTCTCTCTCTTTGTTTTTCTCAACTCTTTTCACAGCATCAACAAACTTTTTCTTAGGAACATAAAATGCTCATAAAATTTTTTAAAATTTCTTAATGGAGAATAGTCATTAAATTTTTGAAAAATATAAAAAAATTAGCGAATGTTTATTTTTTTCTTAAGAAAATTATCATCATAGTTGACAGTGGAATTCAAGATACTCGTTTTGTCCTATATTAAGCTCTTCAGATGAATATACTTACATCTGAGTTGATTTTTAGACTAACACATATGTTCAGTAATTTACGCTTTTCACTACTAGCCTGTTGTATCTTAGTGAAGACATAAGTATGGGTAACTTTTGGGATCTATTAACGAACGATTATTCTATATATATTTCTATTGTATAACTATTCAGCAACCGGATTATGTATATCTATATTCATCTTATTATAAGCTTCATTTTGATCTATGAATTATTATTATTATACAATTTACTGTTCCTAAATTATACTCAGTTTATTGATTACTGTCTCCCACGTTCACAGCCACACTTGGCTTGATCTTGTACAAATATTATTTTCCAGTTTATAGTGTGATGTGGTCTGTCTGTCTGGTATATAAACAGAGTATACTTGAAATAAATGATTCACATAGCAGAAGCTGCAATTAGTGTTCTGGACTTAGTTGGAAGGGCTAGGCGGACAAGTGATCAATAAGGACGCTAGACTGCTCATACCAGTTGAACGTCATTGTTTGGGCATAGTGCTAAGATTTGAAAATTCGTATTTCGATTGGTGGATAATTCACTTGATAAAAGCCGGACATAAGATCAATAACGAATCAGCATACGTCCTTTGTTTATTTTGTAAAGTCATAACAAATTGGTGACGGCCTTTTTATAAAATCACAACATATATATATATATATTGTCGAGGGCGGTTGTTAACTTTTGAAGCATGTCAGATAGAGGTATCTATGGTCTTTCGCGCAGACTTGGTTCATCCACTGGTTGAGGGGCTCCTCCTGGTCCTCATGGACCCTCATATAGCATGCCACCTCCAAGCGCCCAAGGGACCAGGAGTAGTAATGGTCCACCTTCTGGAGGATACACTTCGTCGAATTCTTCGAGATCTCACGCTCCGCCCGGACAGAATGCTGATGCATTATTGGTGACGAAAACAGCTTAATAATCTGATGTATACGGTCGATCATTGGGAATGATATGGTTTTATCTATCACACAACCACTGTCGAACAAGTATGATAAATGGAGCTGTGCATTGTCGTTGTTTGACCATTTCCAAACCACTCAGGGTGACGTTCACTTATTCGTTTAGTGGTATATCCTATATAGCATCCGCCATGGGATCAGCTGAACCAGTAGTTACCCATTAAAATAGGTAGAACCAGGCAACCTGTCTTTTATCTGAGTAGACGCTACTAATTAATTATATGGTAGAAAACAACGGTTAGATGAGTAAGAATTCGATCTAACCGCAATGACTAAACCGTTATTTGGAACACTGCTACTTGAATCACGGTTTTATTGTAGTTTCAATTAAAGAGGTTTCTTCCAAGTGATCTGTATCCCTGACTTCTTAAAAAGCACTTACAGATAATCTATTTTAACAAGTTTGTTATTAATGAGATATAACTTCTATATTGTTGAGCTATCTAAGTAGATTTTTCTTTGTACCCCTCGCAATACATCTAGCCAGATTTCTGTATAAAAACTGAAGAAGTGTGTGTTGACACACAGAGGATTTCTTCTGCTAAACGACTTTACAAATTCTAACCTCATCTCAAATCTACTATCTGTTATCACATCCATATAATCCGCATAAATATATTTTATTTTCTGTGGTGGATTTCCAAAGGCGATTTTCCTTCATAGAATACTCCTTTCAAAGTCATTAATATGCATTTTCAATAAATTTGTTTGAATAAGCACATGTTCAAGTATATTAGCATTATTTTATATGTGAATATACGTTGTGCCAGAAAATGGTTCACGATATAGAAACTGAACAATTATTCTGAAAAACGCAAAACACACTTGAATTGTCGTTTACATAAGGCTGTTTGACCAGCATTATATATGATCACTAATAGCATAGATTTTGTCACAAATTGATATCTATTTTGAAATTAGCACTGACTTTAGTGTGTATTTCATCAGAAACATATAATCTTGTGTTCATGATCCTCTCTGAAAAACATTTGTTAATTACTAAGTTTACTTTATTATGAAAGTGAAAATAAATTCAACTAGTAGTAAGATAACCTTTTTCTTTTCGAATATTAAGGATTCCCATTCTGTTGTTCTAATTTTTCCTTTTCCACTTATTTGTCCCATGTGTTTCGGCGTTAAATCATACTACTTATAATTTTTGAGTAGTTTGAGCTTGCTTCGCTAATTTTACATCTCCATCATAAATACGAATCATTTCCTGTTTAACAGATTATATTTTTACTGCTATTTCTATATTTCTTTCAACATTTCTCTTTTTGTAACACTTTCTATTTTTCAGTGTTCTACTTTACGTATATTTATTTTGTTGTGAGCAAAACGTTGCACGTAATTCATTACTTCTGTTCAACGCCAGAATTTTGGTGTTTTCTGCCTTATAGAATAAGTTATAAACCATTTTTATCCACATATCCGAAAAATGAACTTTCCACTTTTTTTCCCTTTTAATGATGTAAACGACTTCTGAAGATCTCATGATTCTAAGTTTATTAACTTTTTTTTTTCTGGTTTTACATAAGATAACGTAATTTCACACAAATTTAATTTTTTGCTTTAATTAATGAATTCTGAAAGGTAATTGTAAGGTGAAGTATTAACTAGTGTATTTAAAAAGCTAAGTAATAACAAGATGAACTTACTTTAAGTTTTTAAATGTCATCATACCTAAATTAGTCATTCAATTGGTGAGTTGTTTTGAACTCTAAAGAAGATCTATTTTTGTTTCTAAATCTAGTGAAGTATTTTTTCAAAAGGTTTAGATAGTCGAGTTGTGACAACATTCTGTTAGCCAATAAGGTATTCTGGAAATAAAACTGATTTTTTTTAGAAGTCAAATGTTCCCATTATGAAAACTCATCTGTTCGGTTAGGGACTGCTAACAGACTGGCGCATTTTCTTACCAGTGCCTCAAAAGTCCAACCAAAAATTTTTAAACCATGCTGATGAAAATCTTGGTGGAAATAACTGATTGCTTGTGCATCGACCAGTTTACTAGTAAGATTATCTCGTTAAAATTCACCCATCTTTCTTAGTAAACAAAACGTTAAAAAACGCTAATCAGAAAATTAATTCAAACCATCTAGTGTGCGGCCTATGCTCCTCCATGAGGAATAACAGGCGTAAGAAAGTAAATAAGTACTCATTTTCACTAAGTTTCTATCATTTACTGGCGAAACGAAAAGGTTTTTTCCTTGGATCCATACTGTAAATCTTCACAAACTGTATTCTGTATCGTGTAGGTGCTTTTCTTTTGACTATTAACTACAAAATAGCAAAAATACAATCGGTTAGCAACGAAAAATTACTACACTGAATGAGAATAAAAGCGAACACTTGCTTGTATGAAGGGAAATGAGCAAGAGTGAATTAACAACAGTATTAATGTAAATACCTAAAGAAGTGAAGTATCATTAGTCATAAGTGCATCGAATGAATAAAGGCTGAATTTTGTGTTAACAAAGAAGTCAATTTTAGCTCAGAGACACAATACTTATACATTCGAAGTAGTTTAATATAGCACATAAATCTAATCTGTAATGCCACTCCTGTACTGGTTTATGATCATTAGAAGTATTCAAATCAATTTACTTACTAGAAATTTCAAGAAAAAGTGCAATTTAATCCAAACAGGACTAGATCATCACAAACTAACGTATTGTATTTAGAATTCGTAATAGGTGGGGAATCCTGTACAAAGGAATCATTAGTTCGTACCATATGGTTCTTTTATTAACCTGAAAACGGACAGAACAATAATTCGAGTAGAAAACTTTGAGTTGGATTAGGCCGAAAACATCGGGAAAACGGTTGAGTATGGTAGTCAAGATCAGCCTACTGAAGGGAATTATAAACTGATCAGAAATGAAAATGAGTTTATCTTACCTTAGGAGATCCTAAGCTATGCACTATCCGAAACAGATATATTGAAAACGAAAGTGTGAAGTAAAATAGTGATATATATTATCAGTAAGATGTAGAAGTTCATCATCATGGCACCTAAGAGCTTGTAGTGTCTAGTACTTTATAAATCCCACATAAGTTATTCTAGGTTCCGGATAGACCAATTTACTCATTCTTCTCCAGTTACATGTTGACCGTATCAATTATTCTCTTAATAACCTTGACTGTTTTTATATGAGCGTGTGTTAATTGCTTACCCTGTTCATTACGTTTCGTTAACTTATTTTTGCCTGACTGTAAATATTGAGTCACGCTTGATCAGGAATAATTGACCCACTCTCTTTTTCCACTTCCTTTGCTTCGCTTTCCCCACTTCGTTTCCTTGATTTTCTTTTCAGATAAATGAGTGTATGAAATATACGTACACAAACTTCATTATCGTATTTAACTTATTTAATTGCGTAACTCACAAACGCGACTAAAGTTGATAATTATATATGAGGATAGCTGGAATGTATATAGCGTAACATTGTCATATGATCAAACTGGAAACAGATCATGCCACCCCAAGCTAAATAAGATTTATCAATATATCTTCAAATAGTTCAAATGGTTAAATTGGTTGTGGACAGAATAGAAGAAGCTTTCGCTTAACGAGCTTCCGTGTCTAGTAGCAGTGGATCACCAATACCTCCGGGCAGGAACCTAGGTATATTAACGATAATAGTATAAAAAGAAATTGGCAAATCATAATAAGATGTTATCCTTAGTCCTTAAGGATAGGTCAAGTTCCCTTATAAAGGACTCCTGGGAAGTCTCTTCGACTAGCTCAGTCGGCAGCGAATCCCAGCATTTGAAAACTCTTAAGGGGTAGAAGTTGTGTCTACAGTCCGTTCTGCTATGTTGGATCTCCAGTTTCTGAGCGTTACCCCTTAGGTTAGTATTGTGACTAAGCTTAAGTAGATTTTTAAGGGGATGACCAGAAGTGTTAAAGATACTGTAAGCCATAAGAAGGTCACCTCTAAGACGCCTACACCCTAACGGGTAAAGGCTAAGTGATTGTAGGTGCTGTTCATAAGGTTTGAATTTGAGTCCCCGAACTGATTTCGTGGCTCACCGTTGGATACGCTCCACAGCGTCCTTATCCTTTTAGAGTGAGGGTGAAATACTGTGTTTCCGTACTGTAGTATACGGTTGACCCTATCAAAAGATTTTGAGAAATCAAGGCAAATGATGTCAACCTTACGATCATGGGTGCTTGTTCAACTGTCCACCGCAGTGAGCAGGTTGGTTATACACGAGTGACCCTTCCTGAAACCATAGTGTTGGGGTGAGAACTTCAAGGATAATAAGTAGTGGTGAATACCATCGCATATCAGGGACTCCATAACTTTAGAAGGTATAGAGAGAAGGGTCACCGGTCAGTAGCTTGAGGGTTTACTGCGTCGACCTTCTCTGAAAATTGATGTGATGTAATCCAGCTTCCAAATTTCCGCTAGTTTGCCTTGACGTAGCGAGTGTGAAAACATCACGCTAAGCAGTGTTGTCAGGATTGAAGCTGCTTCTCTCAATATAACAGAAGGAATTATATCCGGACCAGGAGAAATGTATTTTCTTGTGTGCTGCAGTTCACGGAACACCAGGTCTGCGCTAAGGTTCACTTCGGAAAGTCCTGTGCAGTTGCAGATGAAGCTTTTATCAGTGTAGTTGATGTGGGTCGGTTGAAATTTCCGAGACTATTGTTCAGCCAAAAGGTTAGAGGCATCCCCGTCGTTATTGGTCGGACCATTAGGACCTAGAAGTTGGGAAACTCCAGTTTTGGCTTGTCGAAGAGAAGCTGCTTAACGGAATAAGCTTTTCAGATTGGAGACGAATTTATCGATAAGTCTGGTCTGGTACTAAAGTCTGTCTTCTCTTATTGCCTTTGTGCATATGTTCCTTATGTGTTTGCATTGCCTGTACGCGCCGTTGTTATCAGTTCGTTTATACTCAGCCCACAGTGCCTTTTGCAGTTTAGAGAACGAAGAGTGCGGTTCTTGATGATTGTAAGTTGTTTGTAGCTTTTTGAGACCGTTTGAGGAACTGAATGCTTAGTAGCACATAAGAGCGTATGCAGTAAGAAATCCCAATGAGCATCAACTTCAAGTTGAGAGTGCACATCCTAATCCACCTGTTGCAGATAGTCCTGTACAGCTAACACATTTAACCGTTTAAAATTCCAGTGCCAGCTGTTAGTGGGATATCTTAGCTCAGTTTTGCTGACAAAACTGGAGGATCTAATGGCGTGATCTCTTTTCGGCAGAGGAGCAAGAATGGATAGGTCGTAATTTGTAAATACTCAGTCTAAGCACGACGGCGTCTGACTGTTTCTACAACGAGTTGCCGACGTCACATCTTCTAATAATCCCAGATTCTCAATGAGGTTGAAGAACCGAGCTTCAGTAGAGTTTTCACCTGCAATATAGGTATGTTCTGCGAAGTTTGACTGTTAGAGGCTCTATTTTTAGAGAGTACAGATTTCGTGTTTAATTCTCCCCAGAGCATTCTGTCATTTTTGCCCTGCAAACCGAGGGGAAGATCAGGTTTTCTGGTGCGTCCAGGTTCGGCACCTTATTGTTTGGAGGTCGAAGAGCGTTTCGCGAATCTAAGGCTCATGATGACTTGACGGACATTCTTGCGGGTAGACTGTGCAGCCAAGTCAACAGATAATTTCCGTTCAATACTTGGAATGTTTAGCTTAAATGGTGACGCCTTATCCTTTTTAACTCTGTTAACATGGATCCAACTACCTACCGGGCTGTTATGAACCACTGTTGCATTCAAGGACTCTGCGCTGGGGGACCCATTTTTGCCAAGGTATTCAATTATCGTCGACGTCAAGATGGTGCTGAGTTTCAGCATGTCAACACTAGTGCATTTACCTGCTCCACCGATGGTAGACCTGTCGATATCCCCCTTCTTGTTTACATTAAGCGTTACTGGTTTTCTACCCGTTGTATGACTGTCATTTACCAAATTTCCAGACAACTTGTTCCTTAGACCTGTCAGTTGGGCAATGATTTTACTCAGCAAAACTACAGTATCCGTGTTGCACACAACACATACTCACCTAAGATCCGACTTTCTGAGTCTGCTGTAGGCAGCTGCTGCGAGATCTGTGCACGCTTCATGGAACCAACCTTTGCAGTTGTCGCACTGCATGCCTGATGTAACAGCGAAACGGCAACCAGGTCTTTTGCATGAATATTTCATGACTATATTGATATAAACCGTCTTATAAATACAAACAGAAAGCCTAGGACCGTTAAAAGAAACGCAGTACACTAAAACGGGCAAAAATGGATATAGACGGGCTGCGCGAAAACTCAAGATAAACCGAATAGTAAGCTGAGGCAAAACTACAGTCAACTACAAAGTTGGGTGAAACTCAAAAAAAAGTAATTTACCGAACTTATAGCTCAGAATATATTCTTTAGATCAGAAATGGTACTTTTGTTGCGAAGGAACACAGCAAACGTTTGAGAAATACAAATCACGTTGGGACTAAACTTCCCGTTCGAAGTCAACATCCGATTAAACACTATTTGACAAAAGATGGTTGAATAGTGTTTCGGTCATTTGTTAATATGATGTGATATAGAACGATATCACTTCAAAGTCAGGCCGAGTAGATATAAATTTTTATGGAATCTTTCGTTGCGCCTGGTATATATGAGTCTCACAGGCCTAGGAATTAACAACAGAAAACCTTTTCCTTAAGATATAAAAAGTTTATATGTTCTCAAGAGGTGAGATAGTGGACCATTCTTTTTAAACGAATCCCCTGAACACCGATATCCCACTCGAACAGTCACTCAACTATTTTTGTTAAACAAATTATTACCTATATCTATTGCAATTACACGTCTACAAAAATGACTGAAATGAGATAGCTGTTGCTATGAGAATTCAGAACAATAGTAGAAGGTATATCTGCAATATAAAACAAACACTCTTGGAAGTAATCAATGATCTGTTATTCTTATAGTGGCTCATGATCTAACTTCATTTAGGGTGAGCGTATGAATATGTCATAAATATTCATTTTCCATTTAACTTCGAATCTTACACCCAGGCTAACCTCGTTTGTGCAAGAGCAGTAATCATAAGCCAACGATGGATTCAGAAGTTATCCAAAGTCGTCCCTGCGCCAAACTAATGATGCACTAACCAGTAGGAGCAGCCTAAAGTAAACTCTGAATCCTTTTTGATCCTCGGTGTAGCAGCTTCACACTTAGCCCAGCCTGTCCAGTCCAGGACACAAACATTAGCCTTCGCCGTGACTCGTATATCTCACACATACGTGGCTAATATACAAACAGACCAGACTCTATCGCACTATAAGATGAGAAATAATAATCATATGGAATCTAGTCAAAAGTTGCTGTGAGTGCGAAGTACTGTAACTGATCAATTGGGAACATGTTAAGAATGGTAAATCGTATGACAGTAGCCAATAGGTCAAATAAAAGCTTGTAGTAGTATCGTTCACAACCACACAATCCTCAAGGCTGAGTGTGAGATAACTGGAAAAACAGATATTCAAAAATTAACTCGGAGAGAGGGCCGACAAGGGAGAAGGTGGGAACATTTCGTTAATTAATCGGAAGGAATGACTCAGCCTCAAAGATGTGGTCATTCTGCATAACTTTTCTTTATTCACATTAAATATGTTATTCTATCCCCAGCCTTAATGTGTTCTTCAGAAGTACTGCGTATCACAATCTTAATTGTCACAGTAAGATGAGTCAGTGTAGAAAGTGATGTGGCTTCCATATAAGATTTTATAAGTTAGATCTTCAAGACAAACCTATAATTTTGAGATTAGGCCTATTATTGTGGTGGTAATAATACCGAACTAGACCATAATTCTACAGGCCCATGATAAAAGAAATATGAATATACATTTATAATCTAGCTAACTAATAACTATCCAATAAGAACATGAGTAAAAATTGTCCATAATAACCCCTTGTAGTTACCATTCATCTTGGAGCGATAAATGAGTCTGAAAAATAAATAATTCTGTAAGTCTTCGTCATTTTATGCTGACCTCATTAGTTTTAATGGACACATTTGGCTGAAGGTGGGTGCGCCATGCGATGCATCTCTTAGAACTGTTAGCCAGCTTAGTTAAGATGTCTTCAGATATATAGATAGACTTTCAAATATACCTTCAAACCACTTCGATTCTGCCTTCTGATTTAATTGACTTGACGTACTTCGATTATAAAAGTGTTACATGTCAAGGCGTTGTCAAACTCCGAATACCTTTGGCATCTTTTGGGCTGAGCAAGAAGTGATCTGGTACATGAACTCGTAAAATACTAGTTTGTTCCTCGTTGGAACATTAACATCATATTTTAATTTTTATTTCAACATATTGAGACATTTTTTTCGTATTTCCGGGTTTCTTTCCTCGTTCATTGGTATACTTTATATTTATCATGGTGGAATAGACTTGTAAGTTGTTCGAACCAATGCCACTACAAAGCCTCCCACATTTCAGCTCATGTTGTTATGGCCCGACAACATCGAAGCCTCATTCTGATATGTAGAATCTGACTCCCACGAGTACAGCGTGAAAGATCCACAACTCTTCGAAGTGATGAAAGTACTACCGCGCAATTTTAACAGGTATGCCACTCCCAGTATGTTTACTAATGATGTTTCGGAACCTTACGGAACTTTAAATCAGGTCTATCCTTAAATGTGGAGACCTAACCGACCGACAAAGGCTAGACCAACTCTTCCACACCATTGAGCCGCAATATGGCTCAGCAAGTGACATGTTGCTATGAGTGCAAGAGGTCATTGATCAATGAGCCTTTGTCGATGGTCTGTCTAGACAGTTTTCTTCGCCTAAGCTTCCCCAACTGTGCAGGAAGTCCTTGTCCCATTTTAAAATAACACCGTAGACGAACGGGCTGCATTTTCCGAATAGATTCTGGAGATCACTAGAACTCCTGTCGCCGAGGTTTATTCTTTCGAAGAAAAACCTCAAACTACATGGGATGACGTCACAAACCTCTCTTACACTGACCAGCTCCCGAAATGCTGAGGTTGACCAGTGACGAATTTGACCACATGATAGACTTGGGAATCGTTCGGTCATCGGACAGTCAGTGAGCATCTACCTTGTACGTGGTCTCTAAAAATACAGCAGAACAGAGAATTGAGATAAAGCGCTTTCGGTGGGAAACTCTCAGCTATGTATTGTGCTGTACGGCAACTTCAGCGCTATGTAGAAGGCCGAAAATTCGCTATGTTTGCCGACGATAAGCATCTCATCATTTCTCTGAGCATGTCTTCCGACAAGTTCTCCCCTCCTAAGTCTCGACAAGTGGATTGCATTTCGCTGTTTTGTTTCCAGATATACGACACATTTCTGAGGTACACAATGTTGTGACGGACACTATGTCTCGTTTAACCTCCTAGAACAGTGTTCAAGACGTCCGTCCACTTGAACACACTCAGATTCGAGAAGGAGACACTGATCTTCACCGCGAGTTGCCTTTGACAACCCTGAAACTACAGCTCAAACTGATGAGATCAGGCAATGGAACTTTATTATGTGACATATCTACAGGTAGGGATCGTCCAATCGTGACACAACGTCTCCAGTAAATTGCCCAAAATTTCTCATCCAGCTGTTCGAGCAACCATTGAGCTCATTGCAGGGTGATTTTGTTGGCCAGATATGAATAAAGACATGAGGGAGTGGCACGTTTCTGAGTAAGCTGCTAGAAATCTATGTTGACTGCACGACGAATATCCCTTGAGCTTCTCTACAGATTGCAACGCTCGGCTTGGCCATGTTCATCTGGGTTGGGTAAGACCTCTACCTGTACCAAGTGAACACTCTTACCTCTTAATGTGCGTGGATCGTTTCACATAATGACTGGAAGCAGCACTCATTAAGTACTGCTGAAGCACTGGCTCGCGCCTCCATAGAACGATAGTAACAAAATTCGGCTGCCCTTCAACTATCAATACAGACTGGGAACGTCAGTTCGAATCTGGACTTTTCCGTTGTCTGACAGCACTGCCAGGAATCACAAGATTACAAACCACCGCCTACCACCCACAAGCAAAATGGTTTGTCGGATGATAAGATAGGAACTAAATACAGTATTGATCGTCTTAAAATTGCGAGTTTAGAAGGAAACTCCAATAATATTGATTTTCCTCCGGCACAATATAACAACGCAGGCTCCACAATTACGATACCGCACTCCTTAATCAACAGTCACGAAAAAATTCAGTGGTATCTGACAAACAGACTGAGCCAACACTTTCTGGAAGAAGGCAGAGGTTTATGGAACACTTGAATGATTACTGCACGTAAGTCACAACTTAACACTTCATTTTATCTCGCTATTTTTTTGCATCATTGTGTCAAAAAAACCGAAAACAAAATTTTTTTCTCATATGTATGTATATGCACATACTTTTCCCGAAAAATTTCCAAAAAGTCATCGTGCGAAAATTGTTTGTACACCATCGCATGCTTACAAAATGCATGTATAATAGTTTATTTTACTGTTTCCCCCCTTTTTGTGTCCACACACGCGTAGGAAATAACACAGGTGGTGCTAAGCATATGAAAATATGCAGTGCTATCTAGATAGTAGCCATTACCGTAAGCTAGAGCTGGACCACGATTTCGTGGTACCCAGATAGTGAGGCTACTTTGATGACCATAGAGAACAAAATTGACATCGCTGAAGATAATTATTAATAAGAACTAGTTGGGTAAACAGAGCTTAGCTATCAGAATAATGTCTAGGTCCTTATTTATGCCTTGTCTATGGTACCAAAATAATAGGTCCATTCTTCATTTGTACTGTGCCATGATTTGACTACCTAATCTATCAGATATAATTCGTGGACGTTACTTCATCATATATATATAAATATATATATATATATACTGACTCATCTTAAGTAAGGGGTTGCTGCTAAGGTCTTCTGAAGATTACATTTGGGCCGGGAATAGAATTGTATATTTAATCTTAAAATCAAGAGGTTGAACAGAGTGGCCATACCTGAATAACCAAGCCGTGGCATAACAATTAAGTGTCCCTCATCATTCTGACCTTCTTTAAGCTTCAAATACTGAATGCAAATGTTCTCAATTATCATATGTTCGGCTTTATCTAGGCCATTTCCATGCTCGACATCTTTGGCCTCAACAGTGTTTGATAGACACTCATCTATCTGTTATTCTTTAACATTTACTGGTTCACATCGCATGAGTAACTGATTAATTGATTTATTCTATCATTTCCGCTTAGCTGAAGTTAATTCAAATTTTATAGTTTTCACATCACAGTCATTATCTCACTCGGCAAGACGATAGACGACGGTTCTAACAACCTCGTTGCCTTAGAACCAACATAATCAGGAAATATGAACCATTTAGTTAACCATCGAATACACTAGAATTAATACGGCTAGATAATTGACGTTAAACAATATAAAAACGGAACCCGCACTGAAACGTCACTGAGAAGACGTGTGCAAATCAATTAGCCTATACTAACTAGTCCCAAATATATTAGATATTTGTTCGCCTATACCGTATTTTTAGGTCGTTGAGCTGCGCGTGGTTTGTGTATGGTGGCAACAGTGATGTCTGTGGTTGGAGAACGGAAAAAGACACCGAAAGGTTCACTTAAAGAGAAAGTGCTTCAAGTATATGATAAGCTGTTTCAAGGACAAGATATCACTCAAGGTAGAGCGGAATTTTGGGACGACTTTTTCTTACTCAAAGTAAATGTTTCATTATTTCGTTTCTTATGTTCAGCCCAATCTTAAGTGTTTGTCTGCACACTTTGAAAAAACAAGTTCAGAAGATCTCGTTAGATTGAAGGTTCGTCTTTTTGTTGGTGTTATTCTGTGATGCGCTTTTTTCATTTTACTGGATAGCCTCAAACTATTTCGAAACCTCTCATCTGACCACTCCGAAAACCACTGATGTAGGTGAGGTATTACCAACCGCTAACGAATTTCGAACTATTGGTGTACATTCCAGTCATGTCTATTCGTGTCGGTTATTTCCTAACATGTGAAAAGCTTAGGCCATTACTGGTTTCATATCATCGGTTTGAGAAAATATTAAACTAACCTAATCATAAGATTGTGTATTTGTATTAAGTTACTTCAAATGGTTAGAAACAGAAGTGTACATGCATTCTGATGGCGTGGCCTTAAACAATTATCCTGACTATCGTCGAGTTGTTTTTTATGTATTTTCAAATTACATTCAGCTGATTGCTAAAACTTTTGGGAGCTACTATTTTAAATTTTGTAAAATTACGTATTCTACCAACTCCGCTTCATGCGCAGCCTCCAGTGGTTGATGTTATTTCATTAGGATAGCTGATCATACTTTGCAATAGAAGCACCACTTACAGTAGCATCTGAAAAACAGGGGTTTACCAAATACATTATTTTGAGAGTTTCGGGCTAGACTAAGCTATACTGCCGATCTTTGAACGAATCTTAAATGACCTTGAGAAATATTAGCTAATCAGAAGACAGTTAGTATGCAGTAAAAATATATTATACAAAACTCAAAAATTAGAGCGGATACTGTTTTACATGACTCAAAAACTTCTCAAGGTCAGATATGGGTTCAGAAGTTCTAAAATCATAGTGCATACGGTACAGGAACACATCCATATGGCTCCATGGTAGTCGACCTCTGAAACCATGATAAGGTCTTAAAAATTCTTTTAGCCTCGACCACAGAGCTTCAATGTTGTTGGTATATTGGTATGGTTTACGGTTTAGGGTTAGGGTTTAGGGTTAAGGATGAGACCATAAATTATGGACGACCTTTGAGCGACGCTAGAGTGATCCTGAGAGTGTCAAATAATAACTAAGACTAAATGAGGGTTATAAACCTGTGAGAAGAAGTCAAATTATGGTTTACGGTTCATGATTAAGGCTAGCAATTATACTTAGGGTTTTCATCACGAACTGACATCAGCCATAATGCCAAAACTCTATTTATCCAAATGGATAATTGAATTTCGCACCAAAATCTTATGATCACTTCTCTTGTAGACGCTAAATTATCACGTCTTCCGTAAAATCCGCTGTAAACTGATCGTACGCAAGCACCAAGTACCGAACTTAGCGCCGTGACCTTGAAAACCCGCGAAAGCTTCTGATTGGCTCGGCAGTATACTTTTGTCTCGCCGAGTTTCGAATAATATGGATTAGAATTAATATAAAAAACTAGGATTGGTGATTGGATCGACGGCAAAACTGTAATTTAAGGACGAACCAATCATATTTAAGGTCTTGGACTCGAATTTCATACACTCATTTGGTTTATTATCATTTTGGCACTATAGCTGTTATCAGTTCTTGATGAAAACACCAAATCTAATTCCTAACCTTAAAGTTCAACTGTAAATCATAATTCTTCACACTAATCTATAACTTTCATTTATCCCTAGTAAGTAGGTGGGCATTCCAAGATTATTTTAGCGTTGCTCAAAGGTCATCCATAAATTATAGTCTCACCCTACTTTTTACTAGAACCATTTCATTCCAAATATTCTTAGCAGTTGGTGGACGTTTAGTAGAGTTTATCTTGGAAATTGTGTCGATGTATTGGACTTCGTACCAAGGTTTATTCAGACCGATTATGTAATGTCTAATTCAGGCCTTGATGTGGATATATTAGTCGAATGTTTGATCGTCGAATTCCAATACATAGACATACCTATCGGCCATGGTCATATTTCTTAAGGAGATATTCGACTTCATCAAAGATCCTGTATATCATTAAAAGGATTGCCAAAGAAGTAAATAAATCTTATGTAGGCTCACCTACTCGTACACTATTGGTCCAGTTAGAGCTTATGACGAATTGTTATCAGAGTTGTCAACCTCAAGTGATATCCGTCAGGATTGCCTAGCAACCCCACTTTATATTTGATTTCGCTATAGACATCCTGGAAATTACACCTAGTTTACAAGAACTGAACCCATCAAGAATTTTACTTATCACCTTAAATTAGGTGGTTGACGTGATCTTATTTAGTGTAAACTCTGACATGCCTCTGAGTCTGCTACACGCGCTGAGTAACTGTTCAAAATAGTTTGAGCTAGGCATCTATCCTTCCACAAAATATTGCTTGAGAAGCGGTCCGCGCTATCGCACAAATTGATCGTAAGGGGTGGAGTATAGTGTATTAACAACTTCACTTATATTTTAAGTTTGATTAACCCTGGAAGTTGTGTCCAACGAAATCCCAGCACGGACTCAGAGAGATAAATCGGATTTTGTCGCCTTGTGTAGACGGGACATTAACCCTCCAATCAAAGAGCAAGTATACTGTGCAATAAGCGTGCATAAGCGACCTGTTTTCTGTCATAGATATCTTCGAATCATTTTTGGTATACATTCAGACTACTAAATGGACAACTCTATGGTTAGTCATGGAGTACTAAAAAAACGGGAAACTAGTCAGTGAAGTTGTAAATATTCATCAAATTCGGTAGTACAGGGATATGTTATGTATCCACAGCCAGTACCTACCTCAACATGTCTTTAGCTGATGTAGGAATAGGTTGGTAGGAAGCTAGAGCCGATCAAATCAGTGCTTGATAACGGCTCATGTTATTGATTGTTAGTTTTGGGCTGTCCTGGCAGGCGCAGACTACCTGGTTAAGGTCGTGCAATAACTATGATTAGTAGTTAAATACTTTAAGTGAAATGGCATAGAATCAGAGCCAGCAACTAAGATTTTTGATATTACACTAGTCAGATTGATTTTTTTGTCTATCACAAAATATTTCTGATTTTTTTTATAAAGTGGGACCATCAGAGATCAAAATTAGTCAGGTGGATTTACGTCTAATTCCCAAGCTATTGCCAGTATTTCAGTCAACTTAACTAAAATCGGACCACTATTCTTAAGTACTTCTGTATTTAACATACTAGGATTACTGCTTTCCGCTTTTTTTAGGTTAAGTATAACCTCCTCAATCTCACTTAATATTAGACTTTATCAATTTCCGATTCATATTTCTCAGAGATAGTGGGTAATTGGGGCGTAGCTGGATACAATTTAAGCTATTCTTTAAAGTGTCCTGCACATTGTTTTAATCTCCTGGACTGAGTTGGTAGTAATTTTGTCCTCTCACTAGCAACCGGCTTTTCAGGTATATTTCCCCAATAATTCGGAATATTTGTTTATTGATACCATTCGCCACTGCCTTTCCAATCCCCTGCTTTCGTTTCCCACCAATACTCTCGACCATTGCGTAAACGTTTCATTAGTTTATATCTGAGTTGTCTCTCTTCACCATCTTCTGAGACTACCAGGGTGAGTTCTTGGACAGCTGTCAATTCAGTAAAATCTCAGAAATCCACTTGTCTTCCTTAACCCTTTGATTTAATTTGGTTACACTTACTACTAGTATATTTACAGGTGTTTAGATATCATACAAAGCTTCAGAATGAACTTCTCTAAGGTCGGATAAGTCCTTAGCTGATTTTCATCCGCATACATTCTTGATCTTTCCTCCTTTTGGATTAATATATAAGGGGTTTTCCTGTTATGATTTTCCGACGTCTGGTAAAAAGCATCGAAATGCGCGTTTTTACCAAAGCATGATTAGAGTCTAAGCATATCTTGCACAACTAGCGGGAGTTTATTATTGAGCCTCTCCAAAGATATCTGGTAGCTATATGGTTCATTTGTATCCATCATGTCTACATTTTGGGCAAGGGCGAGGAATGGATAGCAACGTGTCGCTCTTTTGAGTTTACGATTGAAATCGCTTTAGGTTTTGCTAATTGTTCATCTCACCTTGTCATACATTTATGTTTCTCTTATTATACAGGGCTGCCTCATCATTACTTTATGAATTCCTTTGAGAAACTCAAGCACTATTTCTGTGTTGTTTCGTATGAGTTTAATATACGTCTGACTTTTTTTGTAGGTTCTTAGTTTAAAAAGTCTTGGCAAACATTAAAGCCTGCGAATTAACCTTTAAGATAACCTTGTTTAAGATGCTTTTGTTTTTATTAGACTGGTTGATATTTTAACTTGAAAGTCACTTTTTATTTCTTAGCCTCAGCTCAACAGATTGTTTATACAATGCCTTCAAACAGCTCAGTATGATGGACATCGCATCCGAGTTGCCAACGCTATTCAAACATTAGATTGTTTACTGAGTGGCGTTCACAAGTGTAGATCATCAAATGTAAATGAGGAACTAAGTGCGATACTTTTAGGACCGGAGTATGTTAAAGATTTTATGGAGGTTAGTTGATCAAATTCCACTTTTATTAAGATCCTCTTGTTTTTTGAGTGTGATTCGTTAGAAATTGCTAAGTGAACGCCATTAGAATGTACAACATTAGTCTGTTCTGTTTAATAAATATTAAATGCTTGAACTAGCAATTGTCTCACTACAAATATATATATATATATATATATATATATATATATATATATATATAAGACAAACTTGAGGTTTAATGTCATAGGTTTATTCGATATAATTACTGGAAAGATTACCCGAATAATTTGAAAAATATATCCAACTGGTATCATGGGACGAATAATGCCCAAGTTCAACTTTTAAGAAAAACATGCAAAGGATTATTATTTGTATTTTGGTTTTATAATTAGTAGACGCCTTTGAATGTTAAATATTTTTACTCTCCTATTCCCAAGCTTCCGTCCGATCGACAAATCGGTGTTAGGTGTTATTATTCAAGATTTATCGTCAATTGATTGTTCCCCTTTACCTCTGGTCGTTCATCACTTGTAGCTAGTGTATGTACACATCGTAACTTTCTAGTTGTGTTACTATGTGATCAGGCATTTCAAGTATATTGTATGAGTCTTGAGTCATAATTGAACTGATTACAATAGAGAACTGATCAACTTTCTCCCTTCGTCTTTTCATTGGCCAGTGGGTTAGAAGGAGCTCGAGGACCAATAAGCGTTAACGTCCCTTTAAGATATGGAATTACTATCGTTCCAATCCATTCTTTTCGGCTTTCTTTCCCTTTATCTTCTCGACTTTCTCTATTATTTCGTTTGTAAAGTCCCTAGGATAACCATTCATCACAATAATGAACATTACCAAATTAAACTCAGTTTCTTTGTCATTCGGTTCTGTGACAAGTTTCAGAACTCTGTTTATCAAACTCTTAACTATCACCTTTGTGGAAAAGCCATGTGCTGACTTGTAATCTAGATGTTCCTAAGAATATGTTGGCTTTCGGAATATATTGATTTTTTGAAAACCGTCATGTTTCGTTTTCAATCAAACAGTCAAGAAATGGCAGTTTTTAGTAAGCGTACTCGATCTCTTTAGCAAATCTAATGGCGTTAGGTATACTGTTAGCATTTTAAGTAATTCATCTAGTTTATAGTGATAAAGATGTCATCTACACATCTCAAACTAAGATGACTAGATAAGTGTTAATGAGTGGTATAAATATGGTTTTTTTTCCAATTTTTAACTACCTAATCAGTGTGTGTTGTAATGTCTAAGAAGTTAATAAACTAGCTTGAAGTCGTTTCTAATATTGGTTTTATCCATGTAATTCAATTTAAAACACCACGATTTATAAATTCATAGTAATATCAGTATGATTTTTTGTTTATGGCTTGCTAATAATATAAACAGGCTCCATCTTTCTTTCTCATTATAAAAATTGCGAAGTAATAGATACACATGGCAATAATCTTCAATTTCAACAAATCATTAGTACCTCAGGCTTTATAATATTTCTTGAATACCAAGTCATGCAATAATGAATGGTTTTTCACACAGTAGGTAACTTTTTACGAATAATGAAGTGATCAATTTATTCAACATTGTTCCTGTACTGTAAATATAATTGATGGGATTCCATAAGCGCTTATAATTAGAAAAAAAGCATAACATTTAACAAGGTCCCAGTGGCAAATACTTGTTCTTGACCTTCATTGTGGACGTTCGACTATGTATTTTTAGGCACAGTGGCGATATTTGTGTCACCATCTGGAAGTATAAACTTCGTTCGCTTTATCATTTTTCACTAATTTTATCCTAATGGCTTACACATCAAACAGTGCTTACCAATGCTGAGGCTGGGTGGAACAATTTAAGAGATGACTCGTGGTATGGCAGATAGAGCTGTATATGACTGGTATCTACCGGTTCATCAGACCCCTCATTTACGGTCCTGGAGGTCGTAAAATCCAGTAGCATGCGACGTTATCATGCACTGCTCAAAATAGAAGCCAATGGTGATAGTGTTTTATTTTCCAATTACAACGTTCATACAAATAAGAGGAATTCTCCTAACCGAAAGAAATCTTTCTTTGTATTCTCAACCGAACTGTGTCTCTTATAACGTGCTTTTATTGCTCATTTATTTATCTGTCAGTCGTATTACTCTACCCTTCCTTATTTTTTCACAATATTATTGCTTCACGTGTGGGAAATTTTTCGTGATCTATTGTAGCAGAATTTAGGCACATTAAATGAATGAATATAATTTAGTTTAATAAGGATTTCTTACCGCCTGACTAGTGTTTGGCCTTTGTATTGTTTTCACTTGTTAATTCATCCTTTCTTGTTTACCAAATCCATGTCATTATGTTTCTGTAATATAAATAAAGTACCTTGTATTAAGCAAATGATTTAAATAACTTCGTAACTCTTTTTATAAATCTATCATATGTAGAACTACATTTCTCTATGCGTTGAACTAGTCCGAGAAGATAAACCAGAATTACTTCGTAGTCTTATGTTCAATTCAATGATGACATTTGCTTCGGTAAGTTGAACAGTAGAATTACTATTACTTATTCATATTCTATCATGAGATTTTTTCCATATGTAAAGAATCACTTTTAGTGTATATATATGGACATTCATCACTTAATTCAAATTGAGTTGATCTAATTTATACAGGTGATAGGAAAATTAGATTGATCAAATTGAATCTTAATAAATTGCATCAGGCATTGATCTAAGTGAGAGCAACCATTAAAAGCTGGGGTGCACTTGATAGCCGTTTCGTCTTATTATAGGACCCCTCGGTGGTGCACATCGGCAAGCCCACTGCGGATCGAATCCCATGACCTTTAGTCTCACGGTTAGCACTTAACCTCTGTACCTACCTCTGAGCCAGCATCCGATGGTGTACTTGTCTAAATTCAACCAACTTACGATATTGGACGACCATCTCCCATTGCCTTAACTGGATAACTTCCTCACATCCAATACGGTTGAACTTCACTGATCATGGCCTCTAACTAAAGCTCCAAGAATTACGTCTCAAAGCTATTCACTAGTGAATACATGGTCATTATTACCATACGAGGTTAACAAGCTAAGATCAGTACTCAATGTATTCTATGAAACCTCGACAACCTCCGCAAACTTCCTACAGTAACAAAGTGAATCTGTTAGTTAACAAATACCATTTGTCAACTTATAAACTGCGTATACGTTTAAATATTAGTAGTGCAACGTGTTTAGATTTATTTTAATCTATCTGTAAATATTTTACTAATTATTATACGGTGCATTTCAATTTTTATAGGTTACTTCATCTTTGAACAAAAATCCATTTATTCCTATTCTGTTAGATGATCGTATTTATGACCTAATCATGAATACATTGATCAATCCTCAATTAAGATATTATCATGGTGTCACTGCATGCAGATTTCTTGGTTTACTATTACAATATACAGAACCTGATGTAAGTTATTTATTCTCAATATAATGAATTATTCTTTAATGTACCACCACATTTTTTTCATTTGAATAGTAAGAAAACATTTACAATTTCTAAGTTGTTTACTATTACCGTTTTCTACATTGAATTGTATAGTTTGTTTTAGATAGTATTGTATAAAGTCTAAAGGTTTTTTATAACTATGTTATTTTGTAAGATATTATTTAGTCTTTTGAGTTTCTTTTTTATTGCTCTTTGATCAGTAGTTGTAAATGGCATTAATAAAGCCAAACTGTGGCATGAATCTAAATACATGGATCTATACTTGGTTACTTTATTTAATTAATTTAGCTATTTCTTGTATTCATCACAGATTGATTTCAGTTGGTGTATTATCTAAAACTAGGGAGCACTAAACAGCTGTTTTGTCCTAGTTTGTTGTTGTTCCCGGCCGACGCAAGCCGCTTGCCCCCAAATGCTCTGGTACGGCCGAGAGTCGGGAGAGTCCACTCTCCCTCTCGAAATGCTCTCACATTGCCACGCATATATAGCCTCTGCCAGGGAAGTCCTACTCACTGCCTTCTCGAACCACGGGTGTTGTTTACGAAATTGAGAGGACGAAGAGCGAATGTCCGGCACTTTAACCGGGTTGGTGGACACGGAGGGTCCACCTAAGGGAGTTGGAAAACCCTGATTCCAAACCAATGGTGCACATGGCTTCAGAATCCTGAATGAACAAATGGCGTATGAACCAATTATTGGTCACCGGCTACCATGGGACAGCATCTCCTCACGATGCTCCACTGCCTTGTAGATTAGGCCTTTAGGTCAAACGCCCGGGGTGTGGCCCCCTAAGAAAACCACCTGTTTACGTTTGGGTACCTGGGCAGTATCACAGCCCTCACACAAATCAAATGAGATTTGTGAGGCGCATATTTATCTGGTGCTTCCTTGTACCAATATTTATGTGTTTAAATAAATATCTAGTTTGTTGAAATTCTGTATTGTTCACTCACGTCCCCATCAAGGATCAAACCCAAGACCGTCAGCAAACACGTAACGATTATAGCCGCTGAGTTGGCATCTTATGGTACAACCCAAGCTTCCCATGATAGGACAAAACAGATGTCCATGGTTTCCTGGTTTTCAACAGTACCCTGACTAAAATTGATTTACGATGAACACAATATACAAATTAACCAGATCTTCACAACGTCCCTTTAACTGTTAACTGTTGTTCAGGAAAACAGTCCATTATGAATAATGAATAAATGGAACCGATAGACAAAACAATAATTTTTTCTGGTTGTTTTTTTAGCGTGGGTTTTTCTTACAGAATGCAATTGCTAGCCTTATGTCTAACCCACCTCCTTTACCTGGGCTTTGAACCGACACTAACCTTCCTTAGCATTCTTCGAACACTTTACTTCACTGGACTAGTCCCCAAATCAGAACACGGTTGAATAGAAATGAAATTATGTTCCAATTAAACTAAGTTGAGTGAAAATAACTATCATAGCACCAGATATATATGCTCCACACAAAAAATTGTCATTTCATTTAATTGTGTAAGGGCTATGATACTGCCCGGGTGCCCAGACCAAAGCAGATGTGTTATTTAACACTTTTTATCTAAAAACGAAACAAACCAAGTTACATTTTAAAAACATGAAGTTCAGCAAGTGGATCTCTTTTCAACGAATTTATTATCAAGCTGTGTTATATTTTATCAAAGATATCTCTGTTCAGTATAAATTAATTACATCGACTTTCATTTTACATAACAACAATATCATCACAATAAATCATTCATTCATAGCCAACATAGAGCCCGATGCAAATATACATTAGCAGAACATGTTATGCTACACTAACACATCTAGATAAAGTTATCATGATTAATATCAAAGTAGTCGAATTAGTAATCGTAATAATGCACTATCTTGTAGGATTGGAACTTGTGTCACTCAGCATAACAGTTTTCAACCACCTAGGATCGTAACCAATAAATAATTCAATGTTTTCAAGGAATTAGAGATAGTATGTCCATACACTTGATTTGATTTGTTTTTTCTTACTAACATATCTGAACCTACTGTTTTACTTGATATTTCATGAATTTTATTTTCTTTATAGTCACTGAATTTATTTCAAACATTAATTCAACAGACAGAAGATGAACTGTTGTTAAATGTAAGTAAGAATTTACTACAAATTATTTGTAAATGGCATACACATAAACTATATGACATGTTCAATGGGGTCAGATGAATGATTTAAATTGGATTGTCGATATCCACTTTGTGTCTCGTATCAATTAGATGGACCATTATAGAGCTTTTGGTTGATTTTAATTATCTCTTACTTAACCAGGTAGATCGATAGTTGGATATTAAAGGACGAACTAACTGTGTACCGAATATAACTGAATCCACAAGGGTTAGATTGATAAGTCTACATGGTTGGGGTGAGTTCAGGAATTTTGTCTTTATTTCCGGTTTTAACGACTGGTTGGTTGTAGAATAGTGTGTACAGTGAATGTTATCCACAGACATTTTTTGTCTGTTGTTATTTCACTGATTGTTTCGTGTAGGAGGTGATTGCAGGAATGCAACTTTCTTAGGAAGTGTGAGTATGTCTACCTTTGTCAGTCTCTGGGTTATATGTTTATTGGTAAATGTTAATGAATATTCTTATTGACCAACGTACGGATAGTACGTAATTCCTCTTAAATGGTTACATCTGTTCTGTTTATCCCGTGTCTAAGTACATCATTCATTAGTGTTGCCAAAACGTAGTAAGCGAAAAGTGGGCCTAGTGGAGATACAACTTGAGTCTCATTCGGTTATCTGTAAAATTCCTCGTTAAGTTAAAAATGTACATTCAATGTGCATCTGAGAATTTCGAGACCAAATGTTTCGGGTTCTGTTCCTGGACACAGGGTCGTGGATGGAAACTGCAGCTTGAAGAGTCACACATACTAAGAAGAAATGGGTGTCCAGTAGTTCTAGGTCTTCAGTGGTGATCTAGCTAAGATCCGTTCATGGTATAAAGTTTTTGAAAGTTCGATTGTTTCCACAAAACCCTATACTGATCTATTTTTGAAATTGCTCTACTGTCCTTTGGTATTTAGCATTGACTCTATACCCCATTGCACAAGCAAGTGGCTATCAGGGCTCAGTAGCTAAGTGGATAACGTGATGGCGTTTGAAGCGAATGGTACTGGGTTTGTGTACCGGAATGAGTATCTCAACTCTGGGATGCAGATGCATCCAGCCGACGAGTCTCAATTAGGATGGAACGCGCGTCCTGGATTCCATTGCTAGCCACTATCCATCTTTGCTTATGTCTCTATACTTAGTTGTAAAAAATATTGTAGAGCTATGACGAATAAATAATTGAGAAGAAGCATCGTACAAACAGTTCTCTTTATTATCTTAAAGAGATTAAGAACACAGAATTCGGTGGGATAACATGAATTCGTTTTACTTCATTAGGTTTGTATCAGCTGCTTACAACAACATGTAATATTTAAAAACCAAAGTTACAAAATGGGTTGTAAGTATCTAAATTATATATATATATATATATATATATATAACAATTGTTTTGTTGTATAGGCATATTCTGCTACTGATATTCAAACTTCCTCTAACCAAGTCCAACTAGACACATGGACGAGAAAACTAAAAGTGAGCAGGAAACTTTATTATTGACTAACCGAGTCGAAAATACATGCACGATCAATTCGTAAATATCTATATCGTTCGAATAATTAAGCCGCGTTTTCAACCAATAGTGTATTCTTGTCTTCTTAGAAAGTTAAGCGAAATATTTTATTCAACCATTCGTATCTCACTTATCATTTTTCCTACATCTGATCAACCCAGCGCATCAAAAACAAGGATCTAATCATGATAATAATATTAAATTTCCTTCACTATCTTACCTTCAGAGTATACTGTCTACTGTCGCTCTCGCATTGTCCGAATTTAACTTGTGAGTTTAACATGTAAACATTACTGTTGAATAGTTTTGTTTTTGTAGATGTTGACTGGCAAATGCTAAAAATGATTTATTAATTGTTCAATATTATATCATTGATATGCGATACATACATAGTGATATATACAACTGCCATTACAGTCGGACCCAGTGACCGCAGTTGGTGATCCACGGCCGGTGGATATAATGGAACCTACAAACGGCAAGCGGTAGCCAGTACCTGCTAGTGAAGACAGAACATGCTACACGTTGGGTAGACGCCGTGCTCCTTTTGATATTTACATGGCCTCTCGCGGTCCGGTTTGGCTAAAGACTCTCATACGCTATCCATCACATCGTCTGGGAGGAGCGTGCTTGCATATCCGAATTCGTCTCTGTAAATTAGTGCGGTTAGCCCAAAAATAATTTTCAAGTCTAATAAACCACAGTTGTGGGTCACTAACTTAGTGAGAATAGAAAGACTAAGAGACTGCACGGATGGCGTTTGGGGCAAACTTGGCATATTATTTTTCGAAGACGTGTTTATAAAAAAGTAAATAGTACACGAATAGAATAATGTAAATGTCGAAAAGAGAAATGGACCGATAACAACAATGATAATAACGAATGGTACAATTTATAACATAGAACAAACTTACTAAATTGCACCAGTATATAAATCGTTTGTGAAATGTTATTTATTATGATTATTGTTGTTATGTCCAATAATGTTTATGAGATAACGTACGTGTAATGAAAATAATGATATAAGAATACCACAACTATAATTATAATCTAAATAATAATCCGAATCGAGACAAACTGCGTTTGGTTTTTCGAAATTAGATTGTATCACCGAACATCACGTCGTGTTCTCACATTTTTGTAGTGGCTTAGCTTCGTTAATCAATCACCTTGATAACCGTTATTATATAAATCCCAACAGTGAATGAATTCGAAAGGCAATAAAAAGCGGCGACTACAGTTTATTAACGGATAGCACAGATAACAAGGTTACAAGCACATCGAGCGGATTTGGAGCAGGGAGGCTAATACTTCATTTCAGATCGACAATGAAAGATGAAGTAAAGCACTAGAGAAACTAAAAAACGGGAGGATAAAACTGAACGAATAAAAGTCACTATAAACTGTAATACTCACTTCTATTAAGTTTAAATCATATTACTAAAGGACTTGAAATTATTAGTAACAATATGAACAATAATAGAGTACATTTTGTTTGTACAACTGCAGCCGAAACCCGCTCCACCCTTTTCCGTCTAAGCAATCCAGTAATATTAATCATTCATTCCTGATAAATGACTTAGTTTAAACTAAATTTATCATGTTACCTGTATATTTACCATTGATCCCATTGACTTCAACAAAGCGTCTTTTTTATCTCTTGAGTTTAACCAAATTCTGCTTTTCTAATTACTAAAAGCTGTTGATCTTATAATTTTTTCAGGTTGATCTAAATCTTTAGAAGATCAACCTATTTAACTCTTTCTTACTAGTTATCTTCATTTTAGACCTCTGTTTATTCCTCTCTGTTTCTGTTCTATCACCTTTTTGGGTATCTTTACATCTTCGGTTTTCTAAAAGCCAATGGTTATAATTACTATCGACGATGAAATTGATAGGCAGAAAAGTCTATTAAAATCATATCGGTTTTTATTCGATCCCTACTTTGTTTTTCTTTATCATGTTTTGAACACTAGTTATTTATAATTTCTTTATATTACAATGTAGAAAATTTGGACAACAACGTGACAATTCTGGTGGTATTCTATCTTCTTTTTCATCTTTTGTAAGTCATTATTTCTTTCTTTCTGCCGTATTTTTGTGTGTGCACAAATTTTATTCCAGTACACTTCACATGGTTTTCTTGGTTCATCGTATTGTATATTTCAATTATCTAGACTATACTTAACAGATTATTGCTTGGACAAACTGTCTAGTACGAGGGGATAACGCAGTGGTGAAGACATTGTAAGATAATCCTCCCCCGCCTCAAATCCATTCTTTGGCTGGTTTAGTTCGAATTTTCGGGAAATAAAACATTTAATCTTTACATGGGTACTTAATTTTTTCATTTCTTTAAAAATATACGGAAGACATTATAGTGAATATAGTTGGTGAGTCAGTCACTCATAATCAATGTGAAACATGGCATTGTATATTGGCTCAACTATCCACACTGCATTAGCACATTAAGATTACATTGCCGAGGTAAATCTTAGAGTATTACAGTTAAGCAGTATTCATGGCCGTAAAAAAGATTAAGCATCGGAGATACGAGTTGAAAAGAGTTGTGGATTACTGGAACGAAAAAAATATTTATAAGGTAATTTAGAAACGTAAGATCTAGAGGAAAAAAATGAGAGACTGAACCTGCCCCATAGGAATGATTTTTAGTCATATCACCCAAAGTTTGTAACCATTGGTTACAACAATCACACGGACTCCAATCATGTAGTCTCCATCCACTTACCTGCATGTCTCAGTTGAACAGTTAGTGAATCTATGTGCACTGTCTCGATCGATTCTGACCCGTTGTTTCTCATCTCTAACTGTGGTTTATGAGAATTGCACTGACCCCAACCGGGTAGTCTGTACCTACCTACCTACCTACATATTGTCAGTTTTTATAATGATGAATATCATCTTCAAATATTTCATTTGATCTTGTCCTATACATGTATATGTATATTTTTCTTCTCCTCATACTATTAATTCAGTTCACTACTCTGGTCTCCGGTGATGTTGCATCAATTATTAGTTTAAGGTAAGTAATATGGTTTAGACAAAGATGTCCAGGTAGTAACTTACTTCAGTGACATATCTCCTTTATGCTTCTCACTTATCACTGGCCTTGTGGGACATGATTTTCGCAATATCTAACATCTCAATACTCATCTAAACCTCCTGCTCCTCCCTCTTAAAATGTTTTTTTCTCATTCTGTTAAGCAAAGATCATATCAGTCATCATTATTAAATTTAGACATTTTTCAAAGGTTTTTTTCGTTTTTATTCCAGAAATTTAAGGTTTAGTATTTTAGTTTAAATATTCACAGCTTGACTGTTCCGGTATAACTTTAAATCGCCTAGACTATCTTCATTGTTTTGTTAGTTATCTTTAGCTCGTGCAGAACAGGTGAAACTCAAGGTGGAAAGCCTAGTATATATACATATATAGTTTATGTGTCTTATTGGTATTTGTACGTAGATTGTTAAATATCTCCTTTGACTTTGAAAGTACTTTCATGAATAAACTGTCGAACCTTTTTTTCCATGCGTTTCAATTTAATTCAGTAAAACTCATGTCATCAAATAGCCCTGTCCCATCACCTGGTAAATAAGTTTTTCCAATAGGTAACTAGTTACCTGTAATATTGATCATGATCAACAAATATTATGCTACACTCTTATCTATTTATTCACTACTATTCTTGATGTAAAACACTACCATTCAGGTGTTTACATCAAAGACTTGTCGACTGACAACTATTGTGTACTGTTTTTCCCTCTTTTTGAAATAGTTTTATGCAATGTAGCTAGTAGTCATAAACCAATTGACAGTAAAACAAATTCATTATGATTATCATTGTATTCGTATGTTCTTGAAAACAAACTGAACCAAATATACATTCAAAGTCATCTGCTAGACTATCGTTGCGAAACTTAAATCACTAATATTTTTATAGGATTCACGCAAGAAAAATCTCGTATATACATGCGATTAACTGATGAAATAATCATTCAGCTGGTTCTGTGATATGTGCTACTTATGTCGAAAGATATAAGTAGTATGTAACGCTAACCGAAGTGGAAACCCTGGCAGCATAAGGCTAACATGATCAAGTTGACGTGAAAACAAGGACGAAAATAGTAAGGATTTGTGACTTGGAAGAATCACACAAAATGTGAAAGACAACTGATGGAAATTTGCAAGTGAGATATTCAATTTACGGTCCTCATCTTTTACCAAGAGATTCTGTAATTCTGTATTGAGATACATTGGTCGTTCCCACCTGAGTTTTCGTTCACTACAGTTCAAGTAATTTTATTGTTTATATGACATACTGACTGTAAATAAACACAACCAATTAAAACCAAGAAGCATTGACACAGCTGTCTCGCCTTAAGAATATACATCCGGTAATTTACATTCTCTACTTTTCAATCAGTTCACAACGTTATGCTGGTCTCTCTTCATCATCATTTATATGTCTTAATCTCGATGTAGATAAATTTCACCTGCTACAGCTCATCCTAATCATCCCAATCAATTGAGTTTTCTATAGTACCATTAATCAACTTCTCTCTATACACCACCTTGCTTATTCACTCATTGGTTCCATTATGTACGAGCTAAGTCTTTTACCTTCATAGTCCATTTTTCACAACCATAGAGCAACGCAAAATGGATGGTTGCATAATGTAGTGTACTATAATTCCCTATAGTTCTCTAGTGTAATATCAGTTAGCGATTAGGAATCTAATTTACTCGTTCATCTTGAAAAATATCTTTCATGAATTACTTATATAAGTTTTTCATTCATTTATCTCAATCCTTCTTTACTTTCTTTTGTTTTCATCTCATCTCAGACCATGTGATTCACTTTTGCTATGTCTATATGAATTAGCTAGAAGTAGTCATCATTTCGCTATACTTCTGTCTTATTCTAATGGTCATTATACAAATAATTCAAGAGATTTAGAAAGCATAATTGTTCCAGATCCTATATTCGGTAAGTTGACATTTAGTGTGTGTGTGTGTGTGTACACATCTGTTTCGTTGTATTTTTCTCCTACTTAATACATTTCTTTTTTTTAACTGATGATATAATAACAACTGAATCTTACAGAAAATTCATTGAATGTCATTAAATGGAAGTATTATTTGTGGGATGTAGTTTAGTTGAGAAATCAACATTTAACTCTGTTGGTTAATAATAAGATAGGAGTTTATGGACCCTAGAGTTAATTCATATTGTTACATGACCTGAATAATCATCTTGATTAGTGTATTGCCTATAATTGAATCAAGCTACGTGAAATTCGTAACTTTTTCCCAATTATATTTCAAGGCTGATTAGAAATGTTTATAAAGAAGTCAGGTGGTAACTTTTAGGATTGATGTAGGTCAGTAAGGCACAAGATTCTAGTAGTAGACAGTCATATTTGTTGTCTGAATTATTTAGAGACCGTAATAAGTTACAGTTACTCATAATTATATCAACTACTTATCGTTTCTAATGCGTATCATAGCATTTCCGGAAACCTCTACTGTTTGTCACTGAGATTTACATAAGGAGGCCTTCTTCCTTGGATGTTTTGTTACTGTGTGACTTCGTTTTGCGATGC
Organism: Schistosoma mansoni; assembly: GCF_000237925.1. Classification (NCBI taxonomy): domain Eukaryota; kingdom Metazoa; phylum Platyhelminthes; class Trematoda; order Strigeidida; family Schistosomatidae; genus Schistosoma; species Schistosoma mansoni. The sequence continues at coordinate 4,091,822 of NC_031498.1, forward strand.
TTATATTTTCACAATATTAATAATGTAACTCATTTACCCGATACAAATTTATACACGCTATCTTGAGCTACATTGTGCGAGAACTTGTGATACCATCCAGCTGATCAAACAATGGGAGTTGGCGCTTCATTAAACTTAATATTTGTTCATTGGAATTTGAATGATTGAACTGCTAAACCACTGCTCCTTACAGTTATAATACTTTATTAATCAAATAAATCTATGGTACTTAGTAAGTGACCGTTAGACATAACATATTAGCATACTTATGTTTCATCAATTGACCCATAATAATTTAAATCTATGAAAGTTTTTGTAGTTGTTATATAATTAACTTATATAAAGCGAGATATTTATTGCTGTGTACTTTGATTTTTCTGGAAAATATGGATTCGTGTTTACCTGTTATTGATATTCAGGGTGAAATTTTTTCAGTCTTTGAGTGGGTGCCTCTATATTATCTGCTGTCAAAAGTTAATCATATTCCAATGTAGCGACCAGAAGTGGATGTCTTTAAGGCATATTTCGTCCTAGTTGCGACTCGTCAACCAGACTCACCTGCACCCAAATGGTAATGCTTACACCTTAAACTAAACTCACTGCCTGTCAATTCACAAGAACCACCATACAGCATTTCAGGTGCACCTAGTTAGTGAATCCTATTTAAGACGAAACGTGTGTTCTAGATTCTAGTAGTAGTTATTTGTTGAGGATGCTAGATTCCCAGAACTCACTTGGTAAATGTCTTATTTTTGTAATTTTATTTTGGGTATTTGAATTTCTCGTTTCCGCTCCAAATGCTCTCATTTTCACCCTTATATCGTATTTCCGACTTGGGAGGACCTTAAATGTCATTAATTCGTTGTCTTTTTTAATGTGCTATTTTGTAACGTTTCTCAAGGACACTTTTTATGCTTGCTACTTGCGGAATATATTTTCCCTATTCTGACCTGGAATTCTCTTTCCAGTTAGCGAGGTTGAGACGCATTGGAATAGTCAGCTTATACAGTAATTGTGTCACTGAGTCTTCGTTCCGTTCGCAGATTAAGGTGATCTCGTAATCTTTTCAAACATGGCATTATTATCTAACAAATCTCGCTTAGTGTTTTTCTTTCAATATCCTATCCTATCGGTTTAAATACAAAATTACCTTAAAGTCTACTGTTACAATCATTATATTCATTGAGTATTAGAGTAATTAGTTACATTAATTTATATTTATTACTCATAGAAATTAATGGTATGTACTCTTTTTAACTTTCTCTATACATCATCGTATTTCGTTCAATCTGTTCATGCTGTTCACTGTTCAAATTGTTCTTGTTACAATTTTTTTTCAATAATTCTCCCATCCTATTGTAAACTACAGATGAACCTTTATTCTTCTTTTAATATAATATGTGTGTATTACGTTACCATAGTTGTAAAAACTCACCCAATGAATAGTAGCATGCAAATTTCTTAAATAATAACCTATTTAAAGAGATACAACATATTCAATGCTTTCAGGAAAATGTTTATTCATTGTTCATATAATATTCAAATGATTGTTAATTGGATGGTATTTAATTTGATGAAATGAAACTATGTGTTTGTGGCAGTTTTTAAGTGATTAGACTAGTTATTATTGTAATTGTTATAGCGCTTAATTGTATGATGAAAATGCATCACTATTCAGTTGGTTAGACCTGATTACAGTATGTCTATCTGCTTTGTTTTGATAGGAGCTGAATAAATAGTCAGTATATATATATACTTGGTTATGAGTGATTATCTAAGTATGAAGATGAATGATAGATACTATCTAGTTGACCAAACCAAAGTAGCTAATGTGGAATTTGAACCAAGAACTTAGTGGCTAAAAGCCAAAAGTCTTGACCACTAAGCCTCCATAAAAGTTTTCAATTAAAAAGATATCAGCGAGATACTCATTAACTTTTGTGTTTTTGAAAGAGAAATAGATTGTCAGTTATTTGAGAAAAAATTCGATCGAACCCCTTTTCTAATAATAATAATAATGTGCTCACTAGTGACTGGATTTAAGATGGATTTCATGTAGTTCTTGTAAGAAGCCGTGACCAGTGGAGTCCAATCCGTGTCGGGTAGAGACAGGTATCCACCTCAGACAATGGATGACTGCTTGCGCAAGATCATGGATCAATTGAAGTCAGATATTAACACCGTTGGATGCCGACTCAGTGGTCTAGAGGTTAGGCTTTCGCGTCCTAGACTGAAGGTTCTGGATTCCAGTCCTGCATGCGAAATCCATGAATTATGCAGCTGAGGAGTCTCGTAATAGGACGAAGCAGCCGTCCACTGTTTCCATGTTTTCAATGTTGGTATAACATTGATCGGTTCATAAATTCGACGATTAAAATTACTACAATCTCCATAAGCCCCCATTCGGTTCGAAATAGAAAGAACATAAAGTTCGAGATGATTACTAAATAATAAAATGAGGAATGTCAGTGAAGCCAATAAGGACACGCTTCTTTTTACCACATCAATCATAATGTACATTCAGTTTTATACTTCCTTTATGTCCCAACAACGCTTCACATTATTCTGTTTAAAGATCTTGCAAGGGTTACATTATCATTACCAGTATTATTATTATTATCTCTGAATGTTTTCTGTGTACAATAAAGTATTAATCCAAAATTTTTTTATTTTCATGATGTGTTCAGTGAAGAATTGTCTTTGCTTCGAATTCATTTTCCAGGCTGTACAGCCACAAGTTTTTTTTTCGAAATGATGTTCATTACAATAATAGTGATGATAAAACGTTTTTGCTGAACGCGGTAGTAGTGAAGTTGAATGAACAAAGACATAAAAACGTTATTTTTAATAAGGAAACAAATAATTTGGCTATTAAGAGCTTGAATATCCATCACGAAGATGGATAAAGAAGTTATGATTGGAAAAGGAAGGTTCAGAATGACATGATAAAATGTTGAAATCCAGATGAACCGTGATCAGGAGGATCATAGAAAAAAACAGGAGCAAATCAGTTTGGGGTTGAAAAGTCTTTAGAAAAGATTGAAGGGTGTGATGTAAAGAGAAAAACAAAAACAAGTCTAAGAGAAATTAGAACTACAGTAGAAGTTGTACAAGTTTTTTTCTCTTTTGTACACATAATTCTGGCTTTTACAAATGTCTATCAAATACTTCAGAAATGCTAAGAAGACAGAAACAAACACCCTTTGTCAACTTTCCATTTACCTTGTAAGATGACTTTGAATACTGAGTCACCATTAATGTCATTATTATTTTGAATAAAGTAAGTAGATCTTTGCTATTGTACAATTTTGAATATAAATTCACTAAAAAGAGAGATTGTACAAATAATCAATTTTTCCTGTCTTTATGTTTTATTGGAATTCATAATTGAGCATAAAATTCAACTTTAAAGGATGGTTGATCACTTCTTGAACAGAATATCTCAATTCACTCGGTATTGTTTGGCTGAATCTTCCCATTGACGTTTAGGACTGCAATTGTTCAGTCTCTTATTGGCCATATGTGCATACTGTGCGTATTGCTGCGATAAAGCCTTAATTCACAAGCATTATAAGCAAAGATGGATAGTGGCTAGCAAAGGAATCTAGGACTCGCGTTTCTTCCTATCTGGAACTCGTCGAATGGATGTAACTGCATCTCCGAGTTGATATTCACTCTGGGACTCGAACCCAGTGCCTTTTGCTTCAAACGCTATCGCGTTTTCCACTTAGCTATTGAGTCCTGATAGCCACTTACTTGTGGAATGGGATGACGTTTAAATTCACTTGATATTGTTTAGTTGAATCTTCCATGGATGTTTAGGACTGCAATTGATCAGTCTCTTATTAGCCATATCTCAATATTGTAATTAATAAATTCAAAATTAAAACGAAATACTCCATTACACAATCAATTAACTCTTTCCATTAGTTACGTAAAAAAGATGTGATTTCTGTTTAGTTTTGATTTTAATATCCATTAAATTAATTAGTGATTTAATTATTTTTATTTTTAACGAAAATGCTAAAATACATTGATCAAGTGTTAAGAACATGTATATATAAAAATGAATGGTCAACTAGACTAGAAATTGGGGGGGAGGAGGAAACAATGATAATAATGTGAAAAAAAATTGAAACCTAATCACTCTGGCTAATAAAGTAATATTACCAGGGTAGGTTTAAGGTGAGAACAAACTGTTTTTGAATAAGGGGGTTTGAATTTTCGAATGGCTAAGGCTTCAATAAACCTTAGTATATGTTTTTTACACTTTTATACAACACTAAAAAAGCTCAATCCTACGGCCTGTTTCGATCATCTGTTCGGCTTATTATCCAGAGTGATTAGGTTTCACATTATTATCCATGTCTTCTCTTACCCCCCCATTTCCAGTCTAGTTGACCTTGTATTTTTATATATAAATGTTCTTATCAAGTATATGTTTGATCAAATTGTTCGAAATGTATTGCACTAAGAAATCTCTTTTTTCTTTAAAAAAAAGTAAAATTTCTTACAAACAACTCAATTTATTATAGAAGGGGTTTTGTGAAGATTTAGTATTTATCATAGTTGAAAGCGTGAGTCAATTGAAGCTAGACCACCATGGAAAACCTGGAAACACTGGACGGCTGTTTCGTCCTATTATGGGACTCCAGTGGAGTTCAAAACCACGTCTGTTGTAAGATAGGAACTCACTGAAGACAATTGGTGAACGGTTGCTCAACTTCGTGGATCAGTTGAAGTTAGACATTAACACCGTTGGATGCCAGCATCAGTGGTCTATCGGTTAAGGGCTTCGGCTCGAGACTGGTAGGTTCTGGGTTCGAATCTCGCGAGAGCGGGTTCGTGGATGCGCACTGCTGAGGAGTCCCATAATGGGACGAAACGGCCGTCCAGTGTTTCCAGGTTTTCGATGGTGGTCTAGCTTCAATTGACTCACGCTTTCAACTCAATTTATCCCGTGTTCATAATTTACAATATTTTATATGTTCATTTTATTCATTTTGCAGATTATAGAATTTTAAAAGCTATCAGTACTGAATCTATGGTTGGTTATCTGGATCCAAATTTAGTTTCACCCGGTAAAGCTGTCCCTGTATCGGCTATTACTACTAGTACTACCAATAATAATAATGGTAGTAGTATTAACAGTAGATCATCCAGCCCACAAAGTTTATCATCTTTAAATCATTCAACCAAAAGTGTCAATAATAATCGATTAAATACAATATCATCATTTAGTAGTGGACAGTTTAATAGTAATAATAATAACAACCTGAATGTGGACATGGATTCACTGTATACACCATCCTTGGAACCGAGAAATTTACTGGCTGACTTACTAGAATATTGTTCTGTTGTAATGCAAGATGTTAAAAGTGAGTATTTGTACTAATGTTAGTATTTATCTTTTCCATACATTGGGTGGTTGAAGATAATCGACCTAGGTATTATACTAGTTCGGTACTTGTTAGTGTATGGCTTTTACTCAGTCTTCAATGAAGTGGTCTTTGAGGAATTCTAATTCGTGTCACCCTGCTTCAGAGTTTAAGGAATTGCCACTTTGCTTTTAGGACATAGTGCAAACGAATTCGAGTCATTCAGATCAGTGGATACATTTTATCGTGCTTGATAGTATTCGATCAACACTAAAAGACTACACAAAGATGACATTGGTCACTTCATTTCGTTGAATACATTCGGCTATACCAAGGAGAAATGGAAATGCTGTGCTGAAAATATCTAAGGTTTTCATTGCACATATTCATTTTAACAAGGATACATTCCAACTGGTTTTCATGTATGTTGGTTATTTGAATCTTCCCACTGTTATTCAGGACTGCGATTGATCAGTCTCTTTTGACATATGTGCATCCTGTACGGATTGCTTCGATACTCCCAGTGAGTCACAAACATTTTAAGCAGAGCTAGATAGTGACTATCAATGGAATCCAAGATGCTCGTTCAGTCTTATTTAGGACTCGTCAGTTGCAATTACCTGCATCCCAGCGTTCATGTTCACTCCAGGAGTCAAACCCAGTACTGCTCGCTGCAAACCCCATCATGTAATCTACTTAGTTAATGAGCTCAAATAGCCACTAAATTGTTATTGTCGAGTACAGTATCAATAACTAACAAGGATAAAAGCGGGATTGCCAGCGAAAAGGCAAAAAATAATAACGTAACAGCCAAAAAGATTCCTAATCTTTGTGATATGTGCATATGGAAAATTGATGAGTTGCGAAAGTATTTTCAACATTTGTTTTTACACCAGTTACCTCCTCAACTGTCAATAAAATGTTATGATTTATTGTTTATTCCATATTGGAAATGACACTGGTGAATATCAATATAAATTATTCACAATTGAAATTTTGATTAGAACACATAGAGTTACCAAACATTAGATGATTGTGTAATGAAGCAACTAAAAACAGATTATTGGTAATAAATAAAAATATAAGTTGAAATCAGTCAATTAAGAGTTAACTAAAACCGACTATAGTGTAGTCAAAACTTGAGAAAGAGTTGAAATGATGCAATAAAAAGAATGTAATATTACCAGGATAAAGAAAGATTTATTGCCGCTTCTTTTTGGACATGTAGATCTGGTTTTAGACGTTTGATCGTCATCGCTTTGGCAAATTTTGGATTTGGGTTTGATTGTTTATTAATCACCTTGAAAGACTTCAGTGTATCGACTTGATGTCCTGTATCAAGATGCCTTCAGATGACACTGCTGGCAGAGGTGGGTCAGAGCGTAGGTCATAAACTGTGCTGTAACAAGTGGATTAGCGGTCGACTGTAAATCTGTTTGTGATATGAGCCTGAAGTGAGCACATCGTCTTTGAAGACTTATTTACATACTGATTTTAGTAATTAATATTCATTCAGTGAAAATACAGCTGGGTTTCGACCTAGAGTGATTGCGTTTATCCCTATATGCATCCCATGGAATGTATGGAGCTCGGTTTATGCGTTCTACATGTGCATGTAACGTATATTTGCGAACGGGAACTTCTATCCGCATATGTACTTTTGGGATGAGTGAAATTGTCTGTGCATTCTATGATTGCATGTAACTCATACCAGCAGCCGCTCTGATTTATGCCTATATGTTTATCACCTTGATATATCTCTGATATCTGCGTTTGTTCCATATACAGCATACTTGGAAACAAATTCCACGTTTCTCCACTGGTAAACTCATTAGCTGCTCATCAGTGGTTTTGGTTTGTATAAAGGCTTTCAAAAGTGATACGAATGTGTTATGTAAACCAAAATGTGTCCATCTGCACTACTTAATGTTGATTAAGTTAATCTCCCCGTCCTACTGATATCATGGTCCTTAAATATACCTAAAAAACCACGAAGTGAACCAAAATGAATATGGGTTCTTTGCTTTCTCTACTGTCCAGTCGCATTTTCTTTGCAAGGCTCTTCTCTTTTCCTGAAGGGCTTATGGAGCTTCATCTACAATGTTCGGTCAGAATACTTACCTACTCAATATATTGTATTTTCTTAATTTTTAAGAAGATTGGTTTGTGTAATTCAGTTTTCAAATGTTCACTTTACATCTGATTGATTTAAGGATCAAGCTTTACAAATATTTATACTTAAAAATATGCGCGAAAAAGTCTGTTGACATTGGATGTGCTTTATGGTGTTTTTTCTTTGTTATTGTTTTCTTATCATTTAGTGTTGAACTTTTAAATCCTTTCGGTTTTTTTGTAGCTCCGGAATCACTAAACAGTTGTCATCTTTGCTTAATTATTTTTTGCTGTATAACTCAGGTATGTGTGCGTTATCTGAATTTATTAGTTCTTGCATTATTGATCTTACATATGATTTTTATAAATTATTTTCACCGTCATCGATACTGGATGGTGTAGGATTGGATTAGAAAATACCTAGGAATGTGAACAAACCAAGGCGCGCCATTAGCCCGTCAAGTCATTGACTATTGGTCTGACTTATGTTTGTGTAGTTGAGATCCATGTGATTATTAAGACAGGTGATCGGAGTTATTGTATGAAATGGCTGGGGATAGATCACAGTTATACGGATTCTTGCACCCTATTTTCTGCTAGATCTCAAGTCTCAATATTGTTTTTTTTTTACTTTCTATCCCCTTATCTTATTCTCTCTTTTTGAGCCATATTCTGTGTTTAGTTTTGTTGTAACTAATTATCCCAACTAACTTTATATTTATTTTTTTAATAACATTTCACTGTGGTGAAGGAATGTTGTTACTTAGAATGATTCACATGTGTATTAGGCTCTACACTGACTATGGTTAACTTATTTGAGCTATGGACTGGATCAGGAGACAAGGAAATGTTTTGATGGAAAACACGATGTGATTTGATAGCTGTTGAAGGTGTGTTTAGGTTACGGACATTCCTGGATCCACATATTCTGAAATGATATTTTTAATTTAGAAACTTGTAAAACAATATGGTTTAGTACTTATTGTTTTCTCGATTTAATATCAGGATGTTTGACCCTAATGAGTGAATCTTTCATGCTAGTCACCCTCGGTTGAATTAACTCTCTTAAACACTGGAAAATCATGAGACATTTGAAGAATACTATTATCAATGGCGATATTTACTAACCCATTCTTTTTGTCTGTGAGAAAGTAACATCTCTGAGAGTGATAATTTTCCATTACACAACAGTACATTCAACATATTCATCTTTAGAATTTACCTTAATCTTATTGTTCTCCAATAAACTTACCTACTTTCGTATGAACCTAATAACCATTTACTCTAGCTAATTTAACTCAGTTAAGTCATCATTATAGACTAATATGCGTACTAAGTTAAACTGATAGTTCCAATTGCTTACTTCTTGACAGGTAAATTTGAAATAGTTGTAAAGCTATGTTTGCATGGAGTTAAAAAAAGAAATCAGTTAAATCTATAAGCGCTAAATTAATGTAAAATTTCTCTAAGTAATTGTATAAAAATACACAAATATATAGATTGTTTAGGGTAACAATATCGACCCTTTATAACTGTACAGAATTCATGATAATTATTCTTTATAGTTTGTTTTTGAACTATTAGTGTTCATTACTAGAAAAAAATTAATAATACTTGTCTCATAAGAAAGAAAGAAAGAAAACAACTATGATATTCTGAAAAAGCACTTGATGATTGATGATGTTGGTGACCAGCTGTTAGTAACATTGTTTTAAAATGTAAATTATATTTTTAAAAAAAAAACATGCTGAGTTACATAATTTCTAAAAAACAATACTGTCTATTATGTAGGCTAATTCAATTCTCCATTGCTATAGTTATAAGATATTGTACAATGCTATGAAGTATTATGTATGAAGATTCGTATCGCTTTGTAAAATTTGTACTCCATACAATGGAGATCTAGTTGCTTTCTTCTACTTTACTGTTTAAACTTTTATTTACATACATTTTGCCCTTCGAATGGATTAGATCAAGAAAACATTGTATGCATGATAAATAAATTAGGTTGGATATTATTGTCACTAGTCAGTTGGTTAAAATAATATCTTGAATATCTCTCTTTAATTATTTAGTCATAAGTTGATCAGAATATACACTGCTGGGATCACTGATAGTTTTCAAGGTATTGGAGTTGAGTAAAGAATAAATGAAAAATAGAGTAAAATTGAAGAAACACAAAGGATATATAAATATTTGTACAGTATAGTCTATACCTAAACACGGGAATAATAAACTGATTTCTTTATTTTCTGTTAACTGTTTCTACTGAGTTTATCGTTCATCCTTTTGTAATTTCCTATAGAATCAATTGGCTTGTTCCTTATTACATGACATGCAAACCAGTTTTAAAGTTAGAATACATAAATCCGTGAGTTGATTGTGTGTATATAATGCCCATGTGTTATTTTATTTCTCTTCTTTTCTTTGCAATTTATCCCTGTGGTAAAGATTTATTAGAATATATGATTTGCAACTAATATTAGAATCTAAGACTTACGTTTCGTCTTCCTTTGTGGGACTCATCAGCTTGATGTATTTGCTTGCGTCTCAGTGTTCAAGTTTACACTGGGTTTTTGGTTGATCTAGATAGCAGGATTGTGGTCATAAATGTCAGAAGCCGTTAATTAATGTGTGAAAACTCGTCTACTGAATCAACCAGCCCTGAAAATTGATGGTACTCGAACGTTGGATCTATACTGGATGATTACTGCAAACTGGGCCTATGCCTTTGTGAGAGCAGGCTGCACGTGGTCCAGGCGTGGAATAACAGCAATGAGCAGGATAATCACCAGGGATAACGGGAAGCCTCGCGTTTGAGCTTAGGTGAAGCAACCATAGGCAAGTTCTTGGCGGTAGTAGAAAGTGTTCAAGGTGGACAAGAATGCAATGGGAATAACAGTCCGCCATGGGTCAGACAATCACGAGTGATCCGTAAATCAGAGCAAAGACAGGATGCCTGAAATTGTCCGTTTGTGAACTTATTCTAGTATCCGCCAAAGTGTTATTACTTTACAGCCCCCTTTGTAGCGAAATGGGATCCGGTTAATATTCCTGTTCACAGAGACTGGTGCATGTTAAGACTTTGGTTCATCGTGCACTCAGCACGGTAACTCAATTGACCTTATAGACGTCGGTGATGGTTCTGAAGAGAGTTCCCTTTCCGTCTTCTATAATTCATTCGGCGAAACTATAATTTATGGACGAACCAATCATATGATAGCAGGTTATGAATTTTGGTGCGAAATTCATTCACTCCTTTGGTTAAATAACATTTTGGCATTATAGCTGATATCAGTTCGTGATGAAAACATCAAATCTAATTCCTAACCCTAAGTTACTTACTCCTGTTACCTCTCGTGGAGGAGCATAGGTTACCCACCAGAATTCTCCATCCAATTTTTTTTACGGTTTCGAAGTATTTGGTACACATAATACTAAGTCATCTGCGTATGCAATGTGGTTTAGTTGTCCGCCGTTTATAGTGAGATGACAATTAATCCTAGGCTTTTCAAACCTTCAAACACAATAATAAAAAAAGCCATGATTGAAGGTTTCCTTGTTTCACTTCACATCTCGGGTTGCGTACCACAGAACTGAATAACTACTATGGTGAGCATGGATATATCGCATCATTGCACGAAAGAGATTGACTGATTCAAAGCAAAGTATTTCCATTGAGGAATGCACTCTGGACGTTGAGAGAAGTGGCAGTCAGTCTTTTTCCAGGATATCATACAGAAATCGGGTATTTGCGGTTGCTATGAACGTTCGCTGGGTTTCTTGGTATGATACCTTTTCGCATGAGCGTTACTCCGGGCGTCGTGAAATTTTAGAGTTTACTTGGTCCAAGAATTAGGTTCAGATAAGCTGTTAGTACTGTTGGATCGGTTTTCTTAAGATCTTCAACTGTAACCCTGTCCATGATAACTCCTAGTCCAATTATATCTGTAAGTGTCCATTTCACTTCAGGTTTATCAGCCAGGGAGATAAGTAATGAAGCTTGGGGGACTGGGGTCATAGTTACGACGCCGTTGAATCTCTTCACTTTGACAGTCAGAGTACTGGATAGGAAGCACATTAAGTCAAATACAATCGTTCAACACCGCAACCCTTTGTGTTAATTTGATGGTCGGATTTTCCTGTTTCGTATCAGTTCTGAGTTAGTCTTTGCGCGCCAAACCACGAAAGTAAAGCTTAAAGTTCCTAGTTCACTTCAGGCTAAACTTTGACCAAGTGTGAACGTATTATGCATTGTTGATGTTCAAAACAGTATGCAGTTTGCATTAATTCGCACATTTAGCTGCACTTTTCATCAACACCTACAGCTCAAAGTTGAACGCCAATAATCCCACACATCATTTTTAAGAGGGTATAAAATTTATGGGTAACGTTTGTGGTATTTACCACTAAGCTAGCTTACATGCAGTCGAGCACGAAATTAGGTGCATGTCTGACACCCAAACCTGGTCGATATAAACAGTATGAAATGTTCAGTAACAGGACGGAGTTCAAATATATGGCATACAACTATCTTTTAATGTAGTATACAGCAATAGCGTTGTGCACTGTCCCATCGTCCTTAGCAGGTTAGGCAACCCAAGAGTCACGAGAACACCATTGGAGCTTACAACAGGCCAGATACCTCGGCCAAGTAGTTAATTAGGATTTTGGTCAAATTATTTTATTGTGGTTAAGACTTCAAGACAACTAAATACACTTAAAAATTCCAAACAGGTTGTCAAGGTGAGCTCATCAGCACCTAGTTTTCACAGACGTCCGATTGCCTGTATACTCTAACTGAACCAAACCGAACACTGGTCCTGATCGTAACCAAAATTGTAAGCAAGCAACGTCATGTAACTATATGGTTCAGATCAAACTACAACCTTTTTACAACAAGGTATTATCTACTTAACTAATGAGTCCAGATCGTCTGCAACTTGTTAATTTTGTCTTTTCATAATATTATTAATATGGTTTGGAATTTTCCTGCTGTTGATAATCAAGTGTGAATTTCGATCAGTCTCTATAGGCATATGCGCCTCATGAGCGAAATTGCTTCTATACAGCTATTTCCTCACGAATTGATTTAACTTGTTGATCATCGGACGCTATCTGAGAGGTTCAAACACTTGGCTTTCAACTAATAGTAGGTCATACTTTCAAATCACAATCCATCTCTTTTCTTCGATCATCTTGGGGGGGGGGCACCACCAGCCGTCAAATAGATTGCGGCTTAAGGCCAAGCCTGAGAATTTGTAGTTGATAAATGAGTTACACAACGTTTTGAACCCCACTCTACTAACTGTTCAAATAATTCATAGGAAGCTTTTTTGTTGTTCCTCAAGGAAAAATATTTTCATTCATATTATTACTTCAGCAGTGTTTATCTATTTTGTCTCATTATTTTTTACGTTTATTTTCTGCAAATCTTTCTTGAGTGTATTCCTCTTTTTTCATTTCCTAATAGCGTTCACGTAAATCTGATCCGAAAAGCTACAATGCATTTACAAGTCGTCCGATTGCTATGGTTATTTTAGGTTGGTTTGTATTCTCTACTCTTTTTCTTGACATATTTAAAGTTAGATTGCTTTGTCATTTATAATCCTTAGTACTTTAAGCTAAATTAAAAGTTGTACGAACCGGTTTCTAAACTAACGTTTACCTGAAAAACTATGAATTGACATGAATTCATTGTTACACTTGTCGTAGTGCACGCATAAAGATGAGTTTTTTTCTCGATTGAACGACTTCTGTGTAATTCGATACCATTTTATACTACTCTTTATGTATTACACAAATCCTTGATATCGATCGGATAGAATCTTAGACAGTTATTAAGTTGTTCTCTGTATTTTCTAAGTTTAATCATGATATCTTATAACCAATTGTAGTGTTAGTAGTGATATGCTTGAACTAAATCGATTCCGCGGTAACGAACGAAAGCCAATGACACGATAAGCTATTCTAATCTGTTGTCCCAGGCCCCGCTAACTAGATGAAGAAGTCCGAGGCAAGTAGGGGAATATATGTATTCCGTAAGCAGCCGAGTACAAGCAATCAAATAAGGGAAAAAGTCAAGCGCACTTATACAGCAACAAATTGTCCTTGAGCATCATTAATAAATAGCACACACAAAGAAACAATGGACCAATAGCGTTTAAGATAGTTTACAAGTGGGAAATATGACGTGAAGGTAAAAAGAGCGCGTTTGGCGCGAAAACAGCTAAATTCAAATTTCCAAAATAAAATTACAAAACTAAGCCATTTACCAAGTAAGTTCTGGGGATTTGACATCCCCAACAGTTTTCGAGATGTTTTTCTTATGCAAGGGTTATTTTCACTCTAGTCACGATAGTCTAATCAGTTATATATGGTAATTGAAAATTGACAAGGCCGTGTAATATCCTTACTGACTTAAGTAATTTATCCTAATGTTGAATGGCCGCCTACACACCGTAATTGGATGATGGCCTTATTGGAATTTGGTTGGAAAAAACAATTAAAGGCAATCAGAATAATGCGGTATCATTACACGAAGTTTATAATTGATATCTTGTAATTTGTAGTAAGAAGCATGACTTTGTGTAACTGTTTTTTTTGTACCATTTTTTGGTAGTGCATAGTTTCATAACCAAAACTGTAATAATGTATATTCTAGACTTTCATTGATTTATTTGAAGCGGTTTTTGTAAAGACTGGTTTAATTTTTAAATTGCATTTGTCACAGATTAATCTCAAATGAGGCACAATTGAAAGCCAGAGATCACTGAACAACTATTTCATCCTAACATGAAACTCTCTATGCGTACGTACACACGACTCCACCAGGGAACGAGCCTAATATTTTCAAATCTGATGGCACAATTGAAAGCCAGAGATCACTGAACAACTATTTCATCCTAACATGAAACTCTCTATGCGTACGTACACACGACTCCACCAGGGAACGAGCCTAATATTTTCAAATCTGATGGCAAATACTTAAACCCTAGAACTATTACATCAACGTCTCGTCGTATTGTGGTGTTTGCTATGTATGTCGACAGACATAAGTAGTATGCAACACGAATCGGAAGTGAAATGCCTGGTAGCAGGAAGCTAAGGAGATCGAGTTGAAGAAGACGGAAAGGGAAATAGAAAGGAATTGTGAGGTGGACGAATCATACAGAATGTGAAAGACAGTTGATGGAATATTTGCAAATGAAGAATATAATGTATTGTTTTCATATTTTGCGAAGATATTCTGTAATTTGCTATTAAATAATAAATTGGTTGTTCCCACCTCGAGTGTTCGTTCACAACAGTACAATTTCAATTTCCTCTCTACCACAACGACCATTCAATGCCTTTGGTGAAGATCGCTTTACTCTCAACATATACTTAATCTATTAATCATAACTAGTTTCCAATGTTACTTCAAATGAGATCAATCTGTGACAAATACTGCTTTTTATTGATATAGCTGATTCAACCAATCCTCGATCTAAATATATTCGGTTTATCATCAGTTGTAGAGTCCAACTTTTTATCGTACCTTATTTCGAAATTACTACTTATCCGTGATGAACGATTATGTATTGAATTTATGACTGATAGACATGAAACTATTAATAATGGAAATTTATAGGGTAGAATTCATTTTATGGTTTTATTCGAAGTAACTTAGTATTATCATAAGCTTAATACACTGTATTTTCTTTGTTTTTTGATTACATCTATGTTTATTTATCTACTTTTCCAATTTAGACTTAATGATAGAATTTGCTCACGGACATTTGATGAAGAAACTTCCACATCGTTTATACAGGTATGTGAATTGTTTATCTTCAAATGAACAATTAAATATATTCATATCCGTTGTCGTAGTCTGATTTCTACCGTGAAAGTATTGAACATATGTTTAATCTTAGTATGAAATGTCTTAAAAGTGCTAAAGCACAATTCTGCTACTAATCGAACCTACGATCTTCAGGCCTTACAATAAATAACACAGGACTCTTAATGCACTAAGTTGAAAGCAAGTTATTTACGTCTTTTCGCAGTATTACACACATGATCATTTATTACCATATGGGACAACTGTTATGTCCTATGGATCTGTTAATACGTCACGTGACTAAATCGCCAATAGAATACCTATTTGTATGACCTTGGCACTGTCCCTAACCAATGACGCATAAATTAGTACTAAAGTCAACTCTGAATCCATATTGGTCCTCTCTGTATCAACCTCTCGCCCAGCCCATCGAGTCCAGAACACAGATATCAGCCTCCGCTGTGTGAATTGTATATTTCAGACATGCTTGGTTTATATACGAGCAGATCAGACTGCATCACATCATAAAGTAGAAAATAACAATTATACAAGATCAAGCGAAAAATGGCTGAGTGTGATATACTGTAACTCATAATTAGGGAAGTTAAGAATAGTAAATCGTATAACATTCGTCAATAAGTCAAATGGAAGCTTATAATAAACGGAATATAAATGTATAGGTATAATCTAGCTACTTAATAATTATCCAATAAGAATATATGTAATATTACTCCATAAGTAATTCCTAGCAGTTACCATTCATTTGTTCATTTTGCGGATATAACAAACCTCTTACTATTCTTATGATCGTTGTAACTGTAAAATTAACCCCATCGAGAGTTTTGTTACTGGACAGCGAACTACTATATCCAGGGAGTCGTCGCTGTTATATAGGTATCAACTCTGTTGGGTCCACAGTCTTACTGCTTCAATTGACATTTGCGAACCACTGCTATTCCTTGATCCTGCTGCTTATACTGGAAAATGGGAACTACTTCAACTCCCACGACTTAAAGTGAGGATACAAAAGACTGGTTCAGTGAAAATTTGTTGACATAAAAAACAATGACAAATAAGTCCCAAATCACATCATCCTTAGACCACAATACAATCATTTATATTCCGAATTACACTCAGACATTATGTTACTAACACGTAGGCAGAATTCAGTTACTTTAAAATCACACAATAAGTATAGTCCATCTGAATTAATACAGGAATAAAAATGACACTGACAGACACTACGTCATGTGGAACAAATTTTGCACCGAATCGATCGATATGAGAAAATATTGACCTTAAAACGTTACTGAGCTACGTTTGCGCTTGCCATTGAATTTCACAATCACTTGATACTGGATGAATTCACCTGAATAATGCCATCTTCCTAACCCGTCATATCAATGAGTAACATCTCTATAAGCATTTATCCCTAGTGTCGTATATCTACTTTCTTATATTTATGATATCTTCTCTGTGAAGAATTAGTTAGATTTTATATTAAACTGTTCATTAGTTTCATATGTGAAATAATGATATGATGGTATATTTGAAATGTAACTGGTTAATTCATAGCTAATAACAACTCTTTTTTATTCCTTTTTCTTCTTCATTATAAATTTAATCTTTCCTCATGCTCTCCGCTCTTAAATATCTATTTTTCTTAGACTTTGTTTAATCGTATGTCAAAATTTATTGTGCTATCAGAAAATGCAGAAAATTCGTTTGGAATTCGACTGGAAATCACTATGGACAGGTTAGATACTCCTTATTTCTGTTGTTATTGTTGTTGTTATCATTCTCCTCAAAATGCGTTTCCTTCTTTATATTTTTCTATAATAGTTTGTTTTTAGCCTATACATTTAGAAATTGACATAACAGAATCATAGCTTCACGATTACCATAGATTTAGCTTTGCATGTTTAGACTACCTGGTTGTGGAAGCATACATGATTATCGTAATCGATGATTGAAAATCTTGAATGACATGGATCAAAATCAGTAACAATGACTCAAGTGTATTCACTCTTTATTTTAAAATACATTTCCTTTTTATTACATGATTTCATTCTTGTCTATGGTTAGTCTCTCCTTCTTTTTTTGCTTCTACCACTATTATTTCTGTTATTATCTTTCACATAATACTTATACTCTTACTACTTCTACCACTATGGGATTTGAATCGACAACTTCATCTCTGTGCTAATGTGGTATGGCAACTCGAACTGATGTACGTACGTACGAAGTTCTACGTTGTAACTGACTGACTGACTACTTCTTTAATCGATGCACATTTGTATCAGAACCTTACGTTTGCTTATGAACACTGTCTGATTTATCATTTTAAATAATTTGATAAAAGTATTAGTTCAATTGAACTATTCAATATTGGATAGTGTGATTGAATACTAATTTTGATGTTTTTATGTGTATTGACTAACTCGCATTCTAATTTTGTGATGGCGCCTACATTTCCCCTTTTCACTTTCAAATTCTATTGTTCATCCGGGTAGTTAATTCTCATTGATAATAAATTACAGTTACCGTGATGTTCAGCGATGGAAATCGGATCATATCCATTTTTGTCCAGTTTTAATACATCACAAAGTTCATCGTAAGGTTAACAACTAATATTTCGTAAGAAAATCTTTTAATTTCAAATATTTCACAGTTAAGTAGTCTGTATTTAACAAAGTGCTTCAAACCAATTGTCACTATCTTTATGAATTGATATCAAGTTTTTAATTTTAGCCCAGTGTAACTTATTTCTAATCCTCTTGACCAACTAACATCGAGCGTCTAGTCACATAGTTTTTCACTTTAAGTCAAATTAAGACTAATAAATATTTTAGGATGAAATGCAAACCATTTCATTGTGTATCCTACTCTAAATCTCACTATACTTGGTAATCCATATCTTGTTACTAATCACGTTAAAAACATAAATCATAAACTTTATATATAAACATTTTGTGCAAATTATTTTATTTCAGACTTATTTTTGAGTGATCAAAGCTTACTACTGTAGTGAACGAGAGCTCCAATGGAGATAACCGATTTATTGTTATATGCAAAATTACAGAATGTCTTCGTAAATTACAAAAACCATACATTGAATACTTTACTTGCACATCTATCAATTATCTCTCAGAAACTTTATTGTTCCTTCATTCCTGTTATTACAATTACTATCTATTTACGTTCCTGTTCCTTTCAATTCTATCTTCTCAATCTTCTGTTGCCGGGCACTCCACTTTTGATTGATGTTACATACTACTTATACCTATCAACATAAGTAGCATACACCGCACGAATACTAAAGCTTCCCGTTTATCCTTATAACAACAAAATAATTCACTCATGTTATAAATTTATGTTAATCAAAATTATATAACTACTACACTAGCTTACTTGAAAATTATTATTAACGTTAAAAGATAATCATCTCGTGTATACAACTCTAAATTTATATTGTTAATTCCGTAGTTCAATAATGTAACTTAAATATTATTCTATTGTATGTGGTCAATTTAATACGACCACTGCTCAAACCGAATCAAATAATACAAGATTCGAATCTAGAACCTAATACTGTATCGTTCATCTACGCATACAAATCCATACACAAGTTTACGTAACTTTATCAATAGATATGAATAACAATTAAAAAGAGTATCAAATCAATAATTGAAACCTTCCTCTTTTCTTTTCTTTTCTTTTTGTTTACATTATTAGTTATTTTAAGTTTACTGAAATTTGTCCTCAACTTGGATTGTAATAATTTACAATTACTTGATGCTTTGAAATTAATGGAAAAGGTATGCTTTGATCTAGTTATTGATTTGATGTTTATAGAATTCTTGATACTATTTACCTGGTTAGAATTAGAACTACTCTTTTTTGTCAATATATAAGAGATTTATGAAGATTATTCAATTTAAGACAGATAATATCAGTGGATAATGAATGATGGTTATACCTAATGCTAATGCTCCCAAATGCCCTGGTACGGCCGAGAGTGGGGAAAGTCCGCTCTCCCTCTCTCGAAATGCTCTCACATAACCACGCGTATATAGCCTCTGCCAGGGAAGTCCTACTCACTGCCTTCTCATGGCGCGGGTGTTGTTTACGAAATCGAGAGGACGAAAAGCGAATGTCCGGCGCTTTAACCGGGTTGGTGGATGTGGAATGTCCATCTAGGGGAGTTGGAAAACCCTGATTCTAAACCAATGGTGCACATGGGCTACAGTATCCTGAGGGAACGAATGGCGAATGAACCTGTTGTTGGTGACCGGCTACCATGGGACTGCATCTCCCCACGATGCTCCACTGCCTTGTGGATTAGACATTTAGGTCAAAGGCTTCGGGTGTGGCCCCCTAAGAAAACCATCTGTTTCAGCTTGGTCACCTGTGCAGTATCACAGCCCTCACACAAATCAAATGAGATTTGTGCGGCGCATATGTATCTGGTGCTTCCTTGTACCAATATTTATGTGTTTAAATAAATAAATAATGCTAATGAAACCCATAGTACGATAAAAAAAGCAGTTATCGTCTGCTCCTCGGGTTTTAATGTTTACCTTAGTAAGGTCAGTCCTTAATAAAGGTTATTCTCATAGAAATTTGTTATGTAACATTTGTTAAATACAGAAAAAAATATCCTCTTCCCTCTTATGAAAATCACATTTTGTGGAGGACGATATTAATGTTTTATAACGAATTTTTAAGTAATTCTATATAAATAATCTTGAAATCCTCAATAAAATAGTTTGTTCCAGTGCTTCTTTATTTCCATTTGTGGTCTACCTAAGACCAGTCAGTGATACGAACTACGAAGATTCTACAATCTCTACAGCCCTACCACTATGCTAATATAATAATTCTATGCTTACCAGTGACTAGTTTCAAAATGCGATTCCTGTAGTTCTAGTGAGAGACCTTGACTAATTGAATCCAACCATATCGGATGTAAGATAGATAACCACCAAAGCTAATCACTCAATATTGCGAACTAATTAAAGCCTAAGGAGCACATTATTGGATCCTAGATCAATAGTATAAAGCTTAAGTATTCTCGTGAGAGATCGAACGTCTTGAGTTCGATCCGGTATGGTGAAGTCATTGATGGACATTTCTGTGAAGTCCCATACTACGACGAAATAGCTGTCCATCGCTTCCTGTTTCTTAATAATGGTCTAGTCAAAATCACTTCGTCATATAAACTCCGATAATTCTATAGTTTTCACACAATCCCTTAAAGTAGTGTTTTTTTCTATTACAAGTTCATCTACCAAGAACATTAGCTATTATAAACAAACGTTTTACTAATAAGTATAAGACTATTGTTTTGTAGGATCTATTAACTGTTAAGTTATCAATAATATTTAAAGAGCATAATCATTGTTTATCTTAAAAACGCACCTTTCAGTAAACATTGTTGTATTTAGTCATATCACTAATAACTCTGTAAATACTATTTTTTTATATTCCATGTTAACTAATCTTTATACATTCTATGTGCAGTCTATCTTATATTTCTAAAACAGTGATTTGTTTATCATTGCCATCTATCACATTAGGTTGTTGCTTAAACTACTATTGTTGAGGGTACATAGTTTTACCAGAATATAATTATTATTAAATGATTTATAGATGTAATCCGTTTATAAATTTACTATTTGTTTCGTGATGATTTTCGAGATAAAGCATATATATATACTATTGTAAATGACATTATTGAATTTCATAAACACCGTACCCTAATACGCTCACAAATTCTGTTGTCTACGAAATTAAAAGGACGGAAAGCGAATGTCCGACTCTTTAATCGCGTTGGTGGATATAGAGAATCCACCTAGGGGAGTTAAAAAAACTTTGGTCCCAAACCAGTGGTCCATATGGGCTCCAGGATCCTGAGGGAAGAAATTAGGTATGAACCTATTGTTGATGACTGGCTACCATAAAACTGTATCTCCTAATGTTGCTCCACTACTTTATGGATTAGACCTTCAGGTTGAAGGCTTGGGTTGTGGCCCCCTGAGAAAAACGCTTTGTTCGATTTGGGCTCCCAGACGATATTCCAGCCGTCACAGAAATCAAATAGTTTGTGTGCCTCATCTGTATTTGGTGCTTCCTTGTGCCAATGTTTATATGTTTAAATAATAAATACTATTAAATAAACATATACTCACTAAGTTACATATGTCAAGTTGGTAGTTATTACCTCCCATTCATTCATTTTTTTCGTTTTTGTAATATTTTTATTTTCCTTTATCTAGTCACTTCAAATATTCAACTTTTTCATTCTTCATGGTGACAAATTTCTTCAATCGCCTGACGTTTATGATAACTTATATTATGAACTAATACGTATGCATTTACTTGTTGAGAATCTTTATGAATATTGTAAGTTTGAACAGTTTTATGTACATTGTCCTCTTACACATATTATTATCAATATTGTCATAAATAACCGTTCTGTGTTATTGTTGATTTCAGCTAGAGTCATGGAGATTTGTAGAGATTGTAGTTTGTTCACAGTTGAATTCACATGTCCAATCTATCGGCTGTGTGACAGTTATTCACCTCAGACAATGGATGAAGAGTTGCGCAAGATCATGGATCGATTGAAGCTAGACATTAACACCTTTAGATGCCGACTCAGTGGTCTAGAGGTTAAGCGTTTGCGCGCGAGACTGAAGGTCCCACATATGGGATCGTGGATGCGCACTTCTCAGGAGCCCCATACTAGGACGAAAAGACCGTCCATTAATTCCAAGTTTTCAATGGTGGTCTAGCCTAGATTGACTCGTGAATTCAGATCGGTGTATCAATTGTGTGGTTTTTATTTTAGGAATATGTCTCAAGATTATGCAGTTCCATTTACATCGGCATAATTCACTTAATCTATAAATAAACTTTAGTATAATCCCTTAACATACTGATATTGAACTTGAATATATGCTACACATACATTAGAAATATTTGTGTAAATCTTTTTTGTTTATGAAGAAAATTAATATCAGGAAAACTACTCACCATCCGAATAGTGATCACAATGATAATTATGATCACTATTTCATGTTTACCTATGACTGGTTTCTAAAGTTTTTTGAAGCTCCATTGGAAGGTCGCAACCGTTAGAATTCAGTCGTTCCGGAAATAATATGTAATACCTGCATATGTCTCATTCTAATGACTGTTTAAATATATGCGGTGAATGTTAATTATAGATTTAATCACAATTAAATACGTTTATCATATTTTTTCTCTCATTTTCACATTCTTTTTTCATGCGTACATAGCTCTTCAACATTCAACTAGTACTAACATGGAGATTAAAGATGTTGCATCTTGTGTTGTACTTCAATTAAGCACTCTACGGTATGTGTTATGTAAAATATTTACAAAATTGGTTAGTTGTTAGTTGTTTCATTATTTATTAATAGTTCTCTGATTTACTATCTTTATTTGTGCGCTTTATTCCCCCTTATGTACAATTGAATGCTTTCTTTTCTTTTACAGATCGATTGTTAATCATTTCAACGCTAAAATTGCTTCATTCTCAACATTAAATAATGTGACTTCTCTTACAGAGAATCAGGTAAATTCTTGTTCGTATATATATTGAAGGATTGTTGAAATAATATTACTCTCTCCGTTCTTCTACCTTATAACATATAAAGCTTGTTGTAACGTACATTGTCGGTGAGTTAGTTGATGCTGATATTCAGTGTTCATATACACGAGCCTAACAGCCTACTCCAGTAAAAAAAAACTGGGAATGAAAAAGGGAGTCTATGGATCAACCGAATCGATATATCTCTGTATTCATTCATCTGCATATACATGTCTGTCACTTCGAAAATTAGGCCACCAATCGTTTATTGTTGTGTACCTTGGAAGTGCAAGCTATTTCTTAGCCGATAACGTCCACCTTTGATCTGGCCATTTTGTAATTGACCAAATATATCGATGGAAATCTTTTTTGTTACCTGCTTTTACTCAGTTAAACTTGAGAAAATTTAAGTGCTTTACTGTATTACGCAAACTGCTGAGTATTTCAAAGTTACCAGTTACGTATAAACTGAGATGAATGGTGACTAGCAGTAGAATCCAAGATACGCTTTTTGTCTTGCTTGGGGCTCGCCAGCTGGATGTGCCTGCATCCCGGAGTTGATGTTCACTCCAGGACTCAAACTTAATACCACTTTCCTCAAAATCGACCGCATTATCCACATAGCTACTGAGTCAAGATAGCCACTAGCTTGTGCAATGGGATGAAGTTTAATTATTAGTTATTATTTTCATATAGTTCATGCAGTAGAACCAAAAGTTAAGTACTTCATAATTCGCTTACATAGTCGTAATCTGCTGTAGTTAAAAACTCACCTTGCTGTCAATTTTATCATTATTAAAAGTAAATCGTGGCTAGAAGATATTGTTTCAGTATTTGTAGTTAAACGGTTTTACTGTTCTTCATTATTATAAAGTTCAAGCACATTTAATTACATGTAATCTACATTTTCTTAAGATTCTTACTACTGAGATAACATTTAAACTCATTTTATTTATACATACTAATCCTAATATTGAATCCAATTTTCACTTTCAATAAATGTTATAATCAGTTGGCTGGTGGGTAGTAATATTTATCTCAATTTTTCACTGCTGACTGATTTTTATCGATCAAGTTCCAGTGTGGACACTTATCTTAGGGACTCCATGTCAAATACACTATATTGAGATGTTTGGTGGTTACAGTTAGTTGACAAGGGAACCCTGGACCTGGGTTTTGTGCTAGTTGGCAATCCGTACCTGTTATCGTGAAGTAACGAATGTTCTCTGGTAATGTGTCTATACAAAACCTTCAGAATATAGGATTCTGTTATATCTTGTGACCGAGTGGATGAGTTTGTTAACGTATGACGTGAAAGAACCGCCAATCAAAGAGCAGCGAGTTATCGATTGGGACAGTGACTCACGAAAACCGTACGAGCAGTCAAGAGTGCGTATCGGCCCTGTTATCTGCTTACCCAGCCAGTTAAGTTCAGAATACCAATAACAGCCTCTGCAATATGACTCATTATTCTCAAACATAATGGGTTTGTATATTAATCAAACAGACCTTATTGTACCATAAAATAGAAAATAACATTTGTACAAGATTTAGCCCAAAGTGGCTGTGAATAGGGAGAACAGTAATCAATAGACTGGGGATAACTCAAGAATAGTAAATCGTATAATAATAGTCTATAGATCAAAATAAAGCTTATAATAAAAGGAACATGAATATGAATAGTTAAGTTACCTAGCAATTATACAATAGGAAATATACATAGTACATTAGTCCATAAATAGTCCTCAAAAGTTACCATTCACAATTCTCTTTAGGATACAACAAATTCCAAAAAACCTCAGATCTTATTTCATCAAAATAACATCAAGCTGTACTGAGTTTATATCATAAATTCTCCACTTAGTATAATTTGAGATCTATCTCACTATTTTTATTGAAACCCATTATTTATCTGAAACTACTTCACTTCCAAGATTGATCCCAAACAACTGTAACTTTTCTAGTGATATAAACCAATTACTAAACTAAATCTCAATAGTCTGTATCATGAATTAAATGAAAATTATTCTGAATTAAATGTATTTGCTTATTCTAACAAAACTAACTAAAAAATATCTTTTTAGTGAGATATTCATATCATTGAATATTCATTTGTTGTTCTAATCTACAATAATAATAACATAACTAATGATACTACTAGTACTACTACTACTACTACTACTAATAATAATAATAATACCTATTACTGTTACTATGTTGACGAATACCATTCTTGTTACAACTACTTAAGTGACTTATTTTGACTATCACTGACATATATAGTTTAAAGAAATAGAGTTTATGTGAAAGAGATTCATTGCTTCACTTCGATCAAATATAGTAATTATGATTCTTTCTATTCTATGTAATCTAATCAATTGTTAAACGGATATTGGTTGTGTCCTTTTTTTAATTTATTTATTTACTTATTATAGATATGTTTATATACGGTTGTTTATGTCATTAATGAACAACGGTATACATACATTGACATATACATACACATACCAATTTACTTATTATTTTTTTCACTTTGAGTTAAATAGAGAGAGTATCTGGTTCTATATTTCATGTTGAATCTAAGTAGTTAGCAGTTTGTGTTTTATGTAGGTGTATAAGACGAGTAAACTACCTTTTTACTTAATCCAGATAAAAGTATCGGTTTCAACATTAGTAATTAATTTATAAGTTACAATCAACATAAAACAATGATATTTATACTGTTTGCTTAGTAGTCTCAGTTATAAACTCTGTTATTTTAATTTGTTTAGCCTTATAGTACTTCTCTACCTATCACACTTAAGTTATGACTAAAAATGGAGTACGTGGATTTTTACATGAGTGCCATTATTCTTATTATTATCAAGAGTATTGAGAAAAATAACAGTTATCAGAAGGGGTTTTGTGGAGATTTCAGTATTTTCATAGTTGAAAGCATGAGTCAATTGAAGCTAGACCACACAAAAAGACCTGGAAGCACTGGTGGTCAATTGATTCATGCTTTCAACTATGAAAATATTAAATCTCCACAAAAACCACTTCTGATAATAATAATCATACGCTCACTCACTGGTCACTGACTTCGAGAGGTAAATCCAGGAGTTCTAGTGAGAAGCAGTGATCAGTGGAGTTCAAACCACGTCTGTTGTGAGATAGAAACTCACTGAAGAGAATTAGTGAACGGTTGTTCAACTTCGTGGATTGGTTGAAGGTAGACTCAGTGGTCAATGGTCTATTGGTTAAGTGCTCTGCCGCGAGACTGGTAGGTCCTGGGTTCGAATCTCGCAAGGCGGTATCGTGAATGCGCACTGCTGAGGAGTCCCATAATAGGACGAAACGGCCGTCCAGTACTTCCAGGTTTTCCATGGTGGTCTAACTTCAATTGACTCATGCTTTCAACTATGAAAAATAACAGTACAAAATTACAAATAATTAAATATATTAATGGAAATAACGAAGTTTCAGTAAGTGAATGATTGTAAAAAGAAAATATTTCGACCTGAAGCTACTATCATGCATAATTTCTATTCATTGGTATAAGTTTACTTGTGGACTAAATCATTTGGGCTTAATTTTACCTAGTTGATTCAGATCAATAATTAGTGAATAAGCCCGTTAACTAGAATGACATTTTTGTTATTATTTTATAGTTACACCCTTTCCTCAGAAAATCTTAAACTCTTTTTCTGTAATATAAATATTCTTTACTAATCAATATCATATTTTAAAAAAAGGGATTACTCAAATGCTTTTGAATGGATTCAAGAGATTGCGTGTGAACGCTTTATCAATGTAATGTAATTACATCTTTATTGCTTTTGCATTGAAAATTAATGACAGATTGAAGTCTTTATCTTAACTACTGTTTGATGTTAGATGGTTGTAGTTAGTGAAGGCGAAACTTCAGAACGGAAGTTATGTGCTAGTAGGCGTTTGCCATTATAAAACCTGCCACCAAGAATTCATACTAGTTACTTTCATTTCTGTGTCACCATGTCTATTCATTCAAAGGATAACCACACTATAAGTTCATTGATACAATTTATTTGGTATGAAAGACCAATCGATAACATGACAATGATTATGTAACGATCACGTCCATTCATAACATTAACATTATAAATTAAGATTTTATTATCTACTGATGACATTTATTCAGTAATGAATATCATTTTTAATATGCCCGAATGTTTATACTTTAAATAACAAATTTATCATTTCGGTTTGTTTGTTTGTTTGTTTATTATCCTCTCGATAGGTTTTAGACATTGTTCGAGCCAATTATGATTCATTGACATTACGATTTTTAGAGAATTTAGATAAAATTGAAGAGTTTGAGAATGAAAATGAAGATTCAATAATGTTTCATAATATTGTAAGTATTTATTGATTTGTTCTGTCTTTTCTCTTTGTTAAAATAAGGTCGTTTTTATTAAAATTCTTTTGAAAATCTTGAGAATAAAATCATTATTGAATAAGCAGAGGTAGATAGCGGCTGGTAGTGGAATGTCGGATGCGCGTTTTGTCCTGTTTGAGGCTCGTTGGTTGGATGTACTTACATCCCAGTGTTGACGTTCGCTCTGAGACTTGAAACCAATACCATTCGCTTCAAACGCCATCGCGTTATCCACTTAGCCACTTATTCTAAACATTGTTTGAAAAGTATTTTCAATTGTTCTGAGAAAATACTTTCCAGCATGAAAAACATTGAAATTTCTTTCGGCTAATTTTCTTTTCAAAAAAAATTGTAGAATCTGATTTAATTGGTTAAGATTGACATTTATTTATAATACTAACGTTTTCTTTTTAAGTCTTTGAAGATCTAATGTCATTAGTAGCCTGTTACTAAACTAACTTTGGACATGAAACTTTTCTCATAGTTCCCCTTCGTGTTATCATTAAACGTTCATTCATAGTAGGTGTTGAGAATCGAAAAGTCTAATCAAAAGTTTGAAGTGTCTCTGCGGTACAGAATTAAACGAAATATAAGTCATAGTTTCACTATAGATATTCTGTTGAGTTTTTTGTTGTATGATCCTATTCAACTACAGTATACACTTCCTACTTTATACTAAACTGACTATACAATACAAATAGCTGAAATCACTAGGTAGCTTTAATTAGTAAACCAAATAAATAGGTACATGAATCTAATGTAAAAATATTTACGATTGCTCATTTGATCTTAACAGTGAAATATAGATTAAAACCTTAAAGTCATGTGCTTGACATCTACCTCATTCAATAGAGTACCTTATTTGTAATTTCGCACCTACTATTTAGTCATGATATGGTTTCTTTTACCTACAAAAACAAATATTATTCCTATATTCTTCTAGACTATCATTAATCTAATCTGTTCAATTTATTCATATATACAATTCTAATTCTTATTAGACATATAATTAAATCAACTTTTCAGTTAATATTCCATAATCGTGTAAAGATTTGAGCTACAATTACCATTAGCCTTTAATACTGTAACTAGATGTGAAAAATTAATTGTCATTGTAGCAATATGAGTTAATGTGTCAGTTTTACAGTCTGATGTTTTTGTAGGTATCAATGCCTAGGTTGGACTTGATATTTTCAAATAAATTGAGCATTGGGTAGTGTTACGTCCTTAGTTTATACGATTGTTGCGAAATACAATTGTCAATTTAGATACGCTTACTTGTATGATCCAACTAATGTCACATACACTAGTACGAGCATCCTAAAGATACGATTGGTTCTTTTGCACCTAGCCCTGCCTGTTAAGTTCAGAACTCCGATCTCAGCCTTCGTGATACCAATCATATATTTCAAACATATTTGGTTTATATACAAACAAATCAGACCACATCACACCATAAAATAGAAAATAACATTTGTGCAAGAGCAAGCCAAAAGTGTCTGTGATCGTGAGTAACTGTGACTAATAAATTAGGAATATCTCATTAATAATAAATCGTATAATAATAGTCGATAAGTCAGATGAAAGTTTATAATGAAAGGAATATGAATATACATATATTATAGCTACGTAATAGTCATATAATAAGAATATTCGTATAATATTGGTCCATAAGTAATTCCCAACGGTTACCACTCATTTATTTATTCTCCTCCGGATATATAACAGGCAGAAGTTAATGATAAACATTTTTTTCGTTATGATCTGAATAAGTAGAAAAGTTGTACTTCTGATGTTTCATGACTTAATGTAAGTCACTTCTTCAGAGTAAATAAATAACCGAATTAAATTAACACTAGTTTTCTTTGTACTATTCAAACTTGTGTTAATTTAATGCCCGTTATTAATATATGTTCTGAAGAAGTGGTCTACATTAAGTCGCGTAATCACAAAAATACAATTTTTCTACTCAATAAGATAAAGCAAAACTATACTTACTATTTATAATCTAATGGTGGTGGACACGGAAAGTCCATCTAGGAGAGTTGGAAAACCCTGATTCCAAACCAGTGGTGCACATAGGCTCCAGTATCCTGAGGGAACAAATGGCGTATGAATCAATCGTTGGTCACAGGCTACCATGGGACTGCATCTCCTTACAATGCTCCACTGCCTTGTGGCCCAGACCTTTAGGTCAAAGGCTCAGGGTGTGGCCACCTAAGAAAACGCACCTGCTTCAGTTTTGGCACCTGGGCAATATCATATCCCTCACACAAATGAAATGAGATTTGTGTGGCGCATATATATTTGTTGTACTTTTGTAGCAATATTTATGTGTTTAAATAAATAAATAAATGCATAAAATATTGCAATCATTGGATTTTTTTTCTGTTCTGCAATTTTTTACAGTCTCTTTTTGATTATTGTCTTGTCTAATATACACCATTAAAGTGTTCTATTCATTTTTTGCTCATTCTAATTTTTCATGCTTTTTATCAACCGATTGGCTGGATGGAAAAATTACACACATCACTAATCTAGATTGAATCGATCAGTAAACAAATACGTAAAGATTGTTTGGATTCAAGTTTAGATATACAAAATCAATTACATGAATTATCATCAATACCATGAAGTAACTAATGTAAGACGAAATATACGACTATAATAATATAAATGTGAATATTTTCTTAAAAATGAAAGACATAGCAACAATGAATTACATTTCCAAGTGTTTTAGGATAAAGATGAGAAGGGATTTATATTTGCTGTTTGTTTTTTCTTTTACGTCTTTCATAATTTTTTTCTCTCTTTGTATGGCTTTCTTTTGTAATTCGACAAACATTCTGGTTAAGGGGGGAGTGTTAACTTTTTGTATATTTATCAAACACAATAACCTTTTATTACCTAACAATATTTATATTTGATATAATCCATTGACAGATTGTATACTTTTGTTTTCTTATCTAACTCATGGTTATTCTGTTTGTGATTTGTTTGTTTGTTTATCTTACACATTTGTTCTTTGACTTTGTCATTGTTTTTCTATATTCGGTTTGTTTTCGTAGTTTTATTTTCCTATAATCTGAGTTTGCACGTAAAACCTGTTGAAATGTTTGTCAACAAATTATCTTCATACAAATAACCATTTTCAAAGTATCCCTATTTTTTTTCCTATTTTTTATCATGTCTTGTTATGTTTTCATCTATGCACGCTACTACTACTACTACTATTCTAATATGATCATAATGATTCATTCGATAAATATTCATCATCATATTCTAATTTTGCATAACATGTTTGTTTACTGTGAATATCTAAGTATCTAAGTAGTATATACAAATATATCATTGGAGTAATTAGATTGTGTTTGCTATGGTAAATGGCAAATTTACTGGATTATTTATTTTCAATATTTGTTTATACTGTTGTTTATTTGCAAGTAGTATAGATTATTGTACATGTTAAGTTGATATTCAGCTGTATACATATTTTTAATAAATTATTCTATCGTAAAAGTTTCGTGTTAACTTTTCTGTTCGTCTTGATTATTCAGTTTGAAGATCGTTCTAGGAATTTGTGTACAATTTTCATGCATGTATGTATCTTAATCCATGTATTGTTTCAAAAGTAGTAAGTTGTAAAAAGGACAACCGTAGAAACAAAAGATGATAAATTTAAGTTTGCAAGGAAGTTGTACAATCGAGTAAATGAACATCCTCGTCATTCATGTTTTCATGGAATACAGTGAAATTATTTGATTGTCTGTAGATTCTTTGCAAACAGTTTGTAGAATACGCCATGCAGGTATTTCTACATATACATGGTTGGTCAGAATCAATGAATCTCTTCATGGTCAAGGCCTGAAATTAAAACTTCAAGATATTTATTTTTTCGTACTGTGGCTAAGTACTAACTTAATAGTTACTGTAATCGTTTTTTAGTAAGCGGAATGCATGTCTTAGGGGTGGCAACATAATTTAACATTCAGGAACCATACAGATCATTTATGAAGAGTACATATTGCAACGTTATGATATTTTTGTAGACTTCGAGTTATGCTTGTAGTTTGCATCAATCAAAGATTACACCACTGACAAAGATGTTGAATGACTCTTCTCATGACTTCCTGCTAAATGTCAATTTCTTGAATTTTTAAATACATCCTTCTGATAAATGCTAATAAATTTATAATGAAAGCTCTTAACCAGTTACCGACTGTCTTTAACTATACTCCTTCACATCACTTTCATTTGGGATACTTCGGGTGCAGGACAACTGTGAGTACCCTGCACATAACATCATATCATCACATAAATGAGCGGTAAATTGGTGATCAGAACAATAGACCTTCAACCATTAAATCATAAGTTAATAGAAAGTTACAGAGTAATACTTTTCGTTGAGATGGCACTTAATATGCATTTCATATCATCCAACAGCCATTTGTTAGTGTTGGAAACCACACTTAAACTATATTATTATTTCCACTTTCCATAAATAACTTTCACATACTGACGACAAGGTTTAAGATAGACTTCTGAATTCCTAGTACAAAGTGGAGTCAACCAAGTCGAATGCAGTTTTAATTCACCACTAACATTGTGGATCATACTATATCCTGACATGATCATTAGATTTTAGTCTGATGGTCTATACTGTACTTACTCTCTGTTATATCTATGGGTCCAGGTTTCAATCACTTATATTGTTTTTGAATCTCACACTATGATAAATCACCAGTCAAATCACGTTCTATTGGTTTATCGATTATAGTTATTTTCATATTGGTGACAAAAATTATATTCATATTAAAATCTCCACATGAAATTTTAATAAATTTTATTTGACTTCATACATAATGTCAGGAAGAAAAAACTAAGTTTTCAATTATTTATACTGTTTCATTGTACATTAGACTACTCAATATTTGAAGATTAATTATTATTCAAAGAAATTTTAATAGTTGAGATCATGAATCGATTGGAGCTAGACCACCATAGAAAATCTGAAAGCTCAATGGTCTAGAGGTTAAGCGCTCGCACGCGAAACTGATAGGTCCTGAGTTCGAATCTCGCGAGGCGGGATCATGGATGCGCATTGCTGAGGAGTTCCGCAATAGGACGAAACGGCCACTCAGTGCTTCCAGGTTTTCCGTGGTGGTCTAGCTTAGATTGATTCATGATCTCAACTATCAAAATTACTATAATATCCACAAAACCTCTTCTGATAATAATCAACATATGTTTACCAGTGACTGGCTACAAGGAGTATTTCCTAGAGTTCTAGTGAGAAACAGTGACCAGTGGCGTTCTGTTGTGAGATAGTAACTCACTGAAGACATTGTTGGATGCATCGCTCAATTTTGTGGATCGGTTGAAGTTAGACAATAACACCGTTGGATGCCAACTCAGTGATCTGCAGGTTAAGTGCTCGCGCGCGAAACTGATAGGTCTTGGGTTCGGATGTCGCGAGGCGGGATCATGGATGCTCACTGCTGAGGAGTCTCAAAATAGGACGAAACGGCCGTCCAATGCTTCCAGACTTTCCACGGGTGTCTAGCTTCAATTGATTCATTATCTCAGCCACTAAAATTACTATTATGTCCACAAAACCCCTTCAAAGATTTTGACAATTTTAATAATGTAAAGTTTTTCATCTTTGTAACATACTAATTAATAACAGTTGTATACTAGTTGACAACGACAACAAAAACACTAACAACGTCTCTTCATTTCTTATTCTTTCCTGATTTCTGTTTCTATGCCTAGTTTAATTGTGAAATCATTTTGATTAATTATTTTTTTCATTTATAATATAATACATTAATACATATTCATGAGAATAATCATAATTTTGTATAGAATATTCATATACTTATATACATATATGTATATATGTTTTATGCATAGGGGAGACAACTTGTTTCCAGGTTTCAAAAATGTCAATTAAATTATTATAATTTTAAGAAATGTCTATCAATGATTTTTCTTTTCTAACCCTTTTGTAATTACTTTTTTATTGATTTATTACTTTTATTTGAAATGATTAATTTCTAATCTCTTAAGTAGTATTGTAGTGAACAAGAACACTAATGGGGACAATCGAATGTATTTAAGCACAAATTACAAACTATCTTACTAAGATCTGATAACCATTCAGCAAACAGTTAATTTGCAAAACAACAACCAATTGTCTCAGTCTTCACTGTTCCTTCTGCAAATATCTGTTAGCGGGATATAGATTGGATTAAAGCATATTTCATGCATGATGGTGTTACTGCGCGCTGATTGGCTAATTTTAAACCAATCAGCCCTGGCAAATTATTGGAGAAAAACCTAGAAGCTTCTTTTGTATATACTATAAATATATGAACGTTATTAAAACCAGTGATTGCTGCTCACCTACCATTGTTATTTTTGAATACAATTTCATTCATGTTCAACGTGTTCTGATTTTGGGGTCTTGTCGAGTGTCATCGTATAAGAATACTAAGCAATAGGAGTAGCCGGGTCGTTTATTAGCAAAAATACGATTATAACAATATCAGACCATTTTCTCTAATTCCATTGTTCATGCATTTTCCTACCAATTGCGCTCCATTTCAGTTCTTTCCTTATCAGTCTTCTGCCAAAATACATTCTATGTCTGACTATCTCCATATACTACTTATATAGATATAAGTAGACAACACCACAGTATTTTTAAGTTTGAGAGTATTTAGTTATTATTATTATTATTATCCCGAAGTGGTTTTTAATTTTTACTTGAGGGCAGTATTTCTTACCGTAGACTTTCAGTTTTCTTTGTATTGAATTTCATTATTTTCTAAACTGCTTTTCGTGTTGTTTTTTTTTCTCTTGTTATTTAAACAGATATATGAATTGAAATTTTATAACATAATTTTAAAGGTTTCTGTTATTAGCTCGAGAAACAAGGTTTTTTTTATGAATTATTGGAGTCCACATGATTCGGTCGCCTGGTAATAGTGTCCACTAATGACATGTATTTCAATGCTTATTAGCTTAGTGACATTCTCCTTAATTGGTGTCACGCTTTGATCGAAAACAAATAACCTCAAGCAATGACCGCGAATATCTTTATACCTATTGGTTTAGAACGCAGTCTTCTTCTAGTCCGGTGGTTAATATGAAATCGGACACAGCGAGCAATTAAAACTTACTACCATCATAACCTAAACATTTATGAACGTCCATACGTTAATTGTCAAACTACAACATACCCCAAATAGGCAACCATAACTTGTATACAATCAATCCATAAAGAATAGAAGGCGAAGCAATAAGTGAGTAGTTAATTGAGAATAATTCAAGGAAAATATAACACATCTGTAGTTCGTATTACTGACTATTAAGATCATGCCCTCAAATGCCCTGGTATGTCCGAGGGTGTGAATAGTCATCTTCCTTTCTTAAAATGCTCTGACGAGCGTATGCAGCCACTGTCAGGGAAAACCTACTCACGGCGAAAGTGTTGTTTACGAAATTGACACGATGAAAAGGGAACGTCCGGTGCATTAGCCGTGTTGGTGGGGGTGGAGGATCCACCTAGGGGAGATAGAAAACCCTGATTCCAAACCGGTGGTGCCCATGGGCTCCAGGATCCCAAGGAAAAAAATGGCGTATGAAACTATTGTTGGTCACCGACTACCATGGGACTGCACCCTTCAAAGTCGCTCCACTTACTTGTGGATTAGATCTTACTTAAAATGTACAAAGTCTGTATTTCACTTTTTGATATCTTGAATAAGAGTAGAAATATGAAAATACTGCGAACATAGGTATACAGGAAGATCTCTCTTCACGATATTGTATTATCAAAACCAGAATACATTTACAAAAAGCAAAATATTTTATAAACAGTCAATTTCAGATTTTCATCTCAGTTTCCGTATATTGAATACCTTCGATGTTAACTAGACCATGTGAAGTCGTCATATCTTCAGACGGATAGAAACGAAGATTTTCAGGACTCCAAGTAAAAGATAAACACTCATGTTAAGTGTAGGATTTTATTCACCATCCAAAAACACTCATTTGTCCATCGAGTTCACTGACATTTGATAATTAGTTAACGAATATCACATACAATCAAAATAGAGATCTACAAATGGATTTCACTCAGAATTAATACGAAATGTTATAATGAAATAAGTCAACACAAAGTTAATACCAAACATTATTATGCTGAATGAAAATCACATTAAATTAATTACGACCTCGCGTCTTTTCCCATCCAAACAGAAGTGATGTGTTGAAACATTCCATTGAGACTTCATGAAATAAATAATGACTTTTAAAAGGTTTCTATAAATACGATGTTACAAAATACAAATACATTTAACATAACCTTTAATTGTGGTACTGTTTTTTAAGAAATTCATCATATCCGACCTAATCAAAAAATCGACATTTAAAGCTGTTACTTGACCAGACAGAATGGTTTTCTCTTTATATATTAATTAATGCTAATGCATATCGTGTTCACAGTTTCCTGATGAATCAGTCATTCCAATTTCGGGTTGATTATAGTGTGTATTCTTGCAAGTAATAATCTATTGAAGTCATGGATCGGGTTTTTTCTTTTGATGTCTTGGTAGCTCATTGAAACAGTAGGCGCTGCAGGTAATAACTGTACTCGTTGTTGATTTGTATTCTATCTTTTCCAATTCATTTTTATTATTGTATCAGTGTACTCGACAGTATCAAGTAACACGATCTGGTAAGTATCTAAGCAAGTAGTTCGAAAACGGAAAGCAATACTACTTCAAAATTGTCTGTTTACATTCGAAATTTGACGGATTGTAAGAAGTCGAGACAACTGCTAAAGGTGATAACCGGTTATCTAGTTTTGCTTCTCAAATGGTAGTTTCTTTTTCTAAGGGCAGCCACAGTAATATTTTTCCAATCCATTTTTCTTTCATGACCTTTGGTGTTACCTGATTGATTATTATCAATCTTAGTGTGCTATTTTTATTGTATCCCATTGTCATTGCTTGTTACCACATAAACAGATGCGTCTTAATTTTGACTTTTCTTTTCTCGCTGATTATCAGGCTTTTTCTGTACTGTCATCTTCCCTAGGTTCCATCGGTAGAAAGCGACTGTTGGAATGTTGTGTGCTGTGGTGACGATCAAATCTAATTTGCTGAGGTTCCCAATACCAAAGCGTACCAACAACTTACTATAAATTAAATGCAAATAAGATTGATACAATTTCTGTCTAATTTCAGTGATTCATAAAATGGCTCATATTTCAAAATAAAATGATGGATCAGACCACAGGTATAACTTAAAATATCCAAGTCTTGCTAAAGTCTATTAAATCATTGAGTTAGTATCCAAAAGTTCGAATATCCAACTTCAATCAATTAAAACTATCACAGAACTATTACAATGTGTCCTTGGTACCTACTATCTCAATTCTAACCCAATTGAACTCCAACAGTCACAGCTGTCTAATTTTCCATTAGTACCTTGAATAACTTCAGTTTATGACAAATGCCACTAACAGATCTCATAGTATGTAATCAATTTTCCAAGTAATCACAATTAGCGTATATATATATATACATTGTTTGTTTCTTTAAGGTATATGTATTCCCTAGTTCTAAGATAATCCTCAACCGAAGAAACTAAGTTGGAAACCATCGTGTACAAATGTATATATATACGTATGTTTATATCCTCAAATTTCGAATTTTCTCATTTTCATTAAATAGGAATAATAAATTTGTAAAATCTCAGCGAAATGAATTTGAAGTAAATCCAACGTTGGATGAGGCAATCGGTTCAAGCTTTTCCTTCC
>NC_031498.1:4129176-4141684 GCF_000237925.1 Schistosoma mansoni
TGTTCTTCGCTTGAACCAGATTGCCAATCAAAACGTTAGAGTTACTACAAATTCATTCGCTGAGATTTTACAAATTTATTATTCCTATTTAATGTTTTACATCAACTCAGCGCCCCAAATACTGTGAAACTAATCCCTCTAATTTAGACAAAAGTTCTTATATAATTCTCATTTACAGTTCTTTGTTTTCTCTTTTTACTTAACTACCATTTGTCTGTTCACCTTTCAAATTTGTAGTCCATTTTCCTTTTTTTTTTCAAAATTGTTTTTACTCTTCAGTTATTCATTTTGGTTAAAACCACTTTTATTTGAATGGAGATAAAGTTGATAGGGATTGAAATTCTTTCTCTCTCTTAGTTTCTAATTATTATCTGTGTTATGTTGAAAAAAAAGTCATTTACCATAAGTATTTGTATTATTATTATTACTACCATTATTATCATTATTAGTATTATTAATATTATTACTATTATTATTATCATTACCATTATTATTACTATCATTATTATTATTATTATTTGTCTATCATTGATAATAAGGTCTTACTGTTGTATCTAGAGCCTCGATCATATATATAAATATATATATATATATATCCCCCGGTGAATTACGAATGGTAACTTTAGGTCTATTTATGGATCAATGTAATATGCCTATTTCCTATTGTACAATTGTTACGTAACTAAACTATTCATATTCATGTTTCCTCTTATCATTAGCTTTATTTTGATCTTTGATTTATTATCATACGATTCTTGAGTTATAATCAGTTTATTGATTACTTTGGTTTGTATAAAAACCCAGTGTGTTTGTAAATAAGGATTCATATTGCCGAGGCTGTTATTTGTGTTCTGGACTTAACTGGCTGGGTTAGGCAGATAGGAAGGGCCGGATTGCACCCAAGACAGCTCGTACGATTTCAAGTATCATTTGCGTCCGATCAATAAATTCACTCCTCTCTAACTGCACATTCATATATATTACGAGTTCACACGATATAACACTTGCCATAATAGATTTAGATAAATCATTTAGGTATTATCTTTCTACATGAATCTAATTATTGTTATTTTAATAAATTATTCTCATTATTATTATTATTACTATTATTATTATTATTCATTTTGTATGGTTTGTTTAAATATTCTCATTGATGTTTAGGATTGTAATTGATCAGTCTCTTATTGGCATATGTGTATCTTGTACGTATTGCCTTGATATTGCCTTAATTCATAAGTATTATAAGCAAAGATAAATGTTGGGGTGATCCTGAAAATTTCTCGCAATAAACATGACAAGCTCAAGAAAACATTAAGAAGCATTTTTATCCAATCAGTGTTTGATTAGAAGTTTTGCTAGAAATATCGCGAAATTAAAAAGTCACATGTAGAGGTTTTGATTGGCTGGTTACTACACTGCTACTATGTTTAGTAGTATTCTAGAATTTTCAGGAAAACCCATTGACTTCTGGAATACCCTATATTTTCTGTACATAAATGAACCTTTGGAGTAAAGTGCTTCTCGTATATTTTGCGCCTTTTCTCTCGTGTTCAAGTCGCTGTGTAGTTTTAGCTTGGGGTTTACGAGACTAGCTTGGGATCCGAATATAGCGTTCAATTAGCAAGACTTATCAATAAATGCAGGTACATTCATCTTATAATACTTGTAAATTAAAGCAATACTCACAGTATCCACATATGCCGATAAGGGACTGATCAATTGCAGTCTTAAACATCAGTGGGAAGATTCAAGTAAATAATACCAAGTGAATTGAAACTTCACCCCATTGCACAAACAAGTGGCTATCAGAACTCAGTAGATAAGTGGGTAACGTAATGGTGTTTGAAGCGAACGGTACTGTGTTGGGATCCCACAGTGAACATCAACTCTGAGGTGCAGGTACATCCAACTGACAAGTCTCAAATAGGACGAAATGCGCATTCTGGATTCCACTGCTAGCCACTACCCATCTTTGCCTATGATATTTTAAGTAATCTTAGGAAATCGATTTTGAATAATCCAAATGTTTTGTCAAACATAGTCGTTTGAAGTTCTTCAGTGGAAAAATCAAAGAATATATATCATTTATTGAAAAAATATCTGTACAAAAAACCTTAATCAACATCTGACCATGACTATATAGTCTTTTAGTATAGATTTGTTTGTCAAATGCTACATATTCTTTGATAATTCAATTATTACTCTGAAGAAGTTCTAATGAGGTTATTGGACGAAACACTGGAATTATTTAAGTTTCAGTAGCTGAGATTTTTTCAAACATTATTTGCATATATAATGCCAATATTACTACATATATTCTAATCTCGCAATATGATATTTAACTAACATATACAGGTAGAATCGATAGCTTGACTACGTGAAGACTACTATCGTAAAACAATTATCCGAATATCATCAATTGTCATATAGAATATATTACGTCAAAGTATACATTGATGAAGATAACGTTGGCATTGACAATGAAATAACCCAGTTCAAACTCATTTACTAGGTACATTATTATGTATTTCCTTTTGAATCAAACTTTATTTATAAGATCTAGTCACACTATTCAGTTAGCTACAATCAACTAGCTCTAGAAGGGAATACTCATTTCAAAAGATAACTGTCTAAATTTTGTATACTTTAATCATTAAGCCATTTTTTCTTTAATTAAAAGCACGTTACATTGTTAAAATAAATTCATTATCTTTAAACCATGGTTACAGACAATATCCAACCTTATTTAATTTATAATATATTCAGAAAAATTGTCTAGAAATAAACGTTGACAAATATTTCAATTTGTTGAAGATTTATTTGATTCTAACGTGTAACGGTTTCGACAGAAAAAATTCAAAAAAGAAAAAAAACAAAACAAACGTCATTGAACAAAAAATCAATTCACATATTGTTTTGTGAAACTATTTATTATTTCAAAAAGGGTTTTGTGGATATTATAGTAATTTTGATAGTTGAGATCATGAATTAACTGAAGCTAGATCATCATGGAAAATCTGGAAGTACTGAACGGCCGTTTCATTCTATTGTGGGACTCCTCAACAGTGCGCATCCACAACTTATCATTTTTGCGCTCGAGCGCTTAACCACGAGACCACTGAGCCGGCATCCAATTATTTATTTATTGATAAACAAAATTTCTATTACATTTTTCTTTTCATATTTCTGTCTATAATCTGGTATATGATAATTGGTAATGGAAGAGATCTGTTTATGCATAAGTTGTTATAATGTCAAATTAATGAAATAAAGATTTAAGTGAAACATTTTTCCTAAGGACAAAGTATTCATAATTTATTATTGGCAATAAATTGTCTGACTCGGATACAACTGGCGGCCTGTTTAAACATCTGGGCTACCTGTTCCTGCTATCTAGATATTTCAACAAGTTATCTAATTTTGTTTGTTTTAATACATCATTATGGCTATTAATCGCAAAACCTATTTAGGTGCGTTTCTGAAAAGTGTAAAATTTTTCACTGTAAAGAATACAGAAGGCCTAATCAAAGATATCGTGGTTACTGTCAATATGCAGAGAGAAGAATGTACATTTTTCAGATGTCGAATGACTGGGCTGCTAACTTCTAACTGGCGATCACTCATTATTTATCGTCAGAAAGGACGAAGAAGTAAGAAACGGAAACTTGTTGAAGTACTTTGTGCTGAGAATTCTATTTTGTACCAAAAATGTAAAAATGACTAAAGCTATTAATAATAATAATAATTTTAAAAAATTAACATTTTTATGGTTGAATTCATGAGTCAATTGAAGCTAGACTACCATGAGAAACCTGGAAACACTGGATGGCCGTTTCGTCCTAGTATGGAACTCCTCATCAGGGTGAATCCATTGTCCCGCCTTGAGAGATTCGAACCCAGGACCTATTAGTCTTGTGCACGAGCGTCCAGTGCTTGCAGGTTTTCTATAGTGGACTAGCTACAATTGACTGATGAATTCAACTATAAAGATTATAACAATCTCCAAAAAACCCCTTCTGAAAATTACCATTTACATAATATTTCTCTACTTACATGTCATACAATAATTACCCCTATGATTGTCAAACCTGTTTTAATTGTTTATCATCAAATATAACTTAAATTATTATAGGTACACTTTTGTTTATCTAGTGAACTTTGAAAATGAAACAATATAAATTAACGCTTAAGTGTATCAATAAAATAATACAAGAAAAACAAAAAAAAAGAGATGAGACGGGTCAGTGAAAAAAATTTTCACTTTTTATCCTTTGCCAATTATTATTATTATTGTTAGTTTTGTTCAATATTATATTTTTAGTACAATATAGATTACTCAGAACAAAGCGTTTCAACAAGTTTTGGTTTCTTACTTCTTCGTCGATCCTGACGATAAATATTGAGTGATCGTCACCTAGAGGTTAGCAGTTCAGTCAATCGACATCTGAATAATGTACAATCTTTTCGCTGCATATTGCCTGTCAGCAACTACGATATCGTTGATTGGGCCTATGGTAACTTGTATAACGAAAGGTTGTATATTTTTCATAAACGCACCTGAATAGGTTATGTGATTAGTAGTGTTATATTAAAACAAACAAAACTAGATGACTTATTGAAATATCTAGATAGCAGGAACAGGTAGCCCAGATGTTCAAGCAGGCTGCCATACCATATTCTATATTCGATGTCAATTACGTAGAAATTTATGAATTTGTGTACATTTCCGTATGTATGAATGGTTTGTTGTTTTTGTTGCTATGATTTGATAAGTAGTTAATTCTCTTGTAATCAGTTTCTCGTTTAACTCTTTATTATTACATTTCAATGCATACACGTATACATACAGAAATATGAAGGAAATTGACGTGATCAGGCGGAAAAAACACAATTTCCAAACTCTTATTTAGTTCAAAAACTAAGAATGTAATAAGCTTAATTAATCGTATCATTAAAACAAGTTGCACATAAGCATTGATAATAAGATAAAATAATAGTCTAACATTTTTAATGAAAATATTTATGGGCAGTTTCTCAGTTACTAGATATTGTTGGGATATGTTCGAAAAGCACGACGAGGGTCTAACGGAGCCGAAGAGATTCTGTCCAATCAGAACCTGATAGAGCCTTTTAGAATTTAAACGTGGCATACTACAGTTGGATAATGATATAACTTGCTTCCTTGCGGATTGGCTGAATTAAAATGATACTATAGACAATGCTTACTTACTTACACCTGTTACTCCCAATGGAGCATAGGCCGCCGACCAGCTTTCTGCAACCCACTCTGTCCTGAGCCTTATACAGACAATGCTAATAACTGTAAATACCCATGTTTTTCAGTACATTTCAATTTTTATCTAATAATCACCGTCCCTGCTTCTTGCGTCTTTTGATTTGCTACTGTGGGTTCTACAGGTTCTAGCGTTATTACTTGTGTACCGTATTCTGCCGTAATCAAGTAGAGGACGTAACAGATATGGTGTGAGGTTTCATATAGAAATCATTATTTTCAATGTTTCATAGCCATATTTTTATCGGAGAATATTTTCCTCGTAGAAATAACCGGACAAATTATGGGTGATCTCAAACAATCTAAAGAGTATGAAACCTGTCGTTTTGATTATAAGTATGATTATGACATTTCTTTAAGTTGAAATGAATGCATATTTTTAATATAGAATATTATACATCTACTATGTATGTGTAATAAGTAATTCATCAGTAAATATATAAATACAACTGATGTGGTCAAAGTTAGGTTAATCATCGAGTTATTTATCTTTGTTTATAAAAGTCCAAGTATTAGGTAGAATACGAAAATGATCCATAAGAGTGTATATATACATGTATATGAAATGTTTAACTAACTTGATAACTCATATTAAAACCTTTGAAATCGATTGAGAGGTTTGCTTTCCATTCTCTTTTCATATTTCGAATGTTTAGTTGTTCCTAGCTAATAGATTATTTGATCCTTAATTTAATATCTTCATAGACTCTATTTCTGTTGGCTAGTCCACTGATATAGTATTGTTCAAAGATAATTTATTGCACTTGTACTTGATAACTGATTCATAATACTATTCTAACTTCCTACCTAAACTGTAGAATATATATATATATATATAGAGAGAGAGAGAGAG
Organism: Schistosoma mansoni; assembly: GCF_000237925.1. Lineage (NCBI taxonomy): Eukaryota > Metazoa > Platyhelminthes > Trematoda > Strigeidida > Schistosomatidae > Schistosoma > Schistosoma mansoni. Next base: position 4,135,323 of record NC_031498.1, read on the forward strand.
AGAGAACTGTGTAGTGTTTGATAACATAAAAATTTTTTGAAATGTGACGGCTTATGATACTATCTCATCATCCAAACTCAAATAGATTCAGTGGAATCCATACATGTTTGCTGGGAAATCTCAAATTATGATCGTTATGCTTTTGTGATCCATTGCCTGACTCCATTTAAATCGTATTATGATCGTTATTTAAATATACATATCGTCAATCCTTGCATATTATTATCGACTTATGTGGCGTTAGTAAATAACGAAATTAAGTAAGTCGAATACGAGAATGGATGTTTGAATACATGTATTTCGTTCAGTCGCTGATCAGAAAGTGAAACAAAACGAAATGACAGGCTGTAGAGAAGGCAAGTTAGTCTACTCGATTTAACCAAGCGTGAATCGATATTTATAGTCAGACACAAATAAGTTACAGACATGTGATGAATGGGATAATAAGTGCACACATATACGCTTACATAAAAAACAATCGAGGTTAATAAGCGAATAATTGATAGGGTAAAACTGTGGTTTTGAAAGAATGAGTAGATTGATCTGTCTAGAGGTTAGAATAACCTATATGGATTTGACATAAGGTCAGCCCTTACAATGCCATCTTCAACAAGAATACTATAACTCATTTACTTACATTGTGTTATAACGAATAAATAGAGATAGATAACACTTATATTCCATCTCTCTTTCTTTTACCTATACATGTAAAATACAATATTACACATTCAATGTATAATTAATTGATTGTAAGTGATTACACTTAAAATCCACTACACAAACCAATCTGACTGACATAAAATTAAAATCTAATAATAATAATGTTAAATTATAGTAAATCTAATCATCTGTTTATGTGATAGTGTATGAATGAAGAATACAAATGTAGTTTGAATGAAACATCTTCTTATAAACAAAAAGAAAATGAAAAGAAGCAACAACAATTTATAAATAAATTAACATTTGATTTCAATATGAAAAACAAAACAAAACAATCCAACAAATGATAGACAGTTTTATTCAATAGGCTATTCTTTATAAGCAAAAATGAATAATAGCTAGCAGTGAAATCCAGGACGCGCGTTTCGTCCTATTCGGGGCTCGTCAGCTGGATATGCCTGCATTTCAGAATTGATGTTCACTCTGAGACTGGAATCCAATACTGTTCGCTTCAAACGCCATTGCATTATCCACTTAGCTATTGAGTCCTGATAGCCACTTGTTTGTGCAATGTGGCGAAGTTTCAATTCACTTGGTATTATTTACTTGAATCTTCCCATTGATGTTTAGGACTGCAATTGATTAGTCTCTTGTTGGCATATGTCCATCCAGTGCGAACTGCCTCGATATTGCCTGAAGTCACAAGCTTTACAATCAAAGATGGGTAGTGTCAGCGATGGAATCCACGACACACGTCTCATCCTATTTGAGTCTTGTCAGCTGGATATACCTGCATCTAAGAGTTGATGTTCACTCTGAGACTTGAACTCAGTACTGTTCGCTTCAAATGCCATCTGGTTTTCCATTTAGCTACTAATCGCTAGCAAATAATACAAAATGAATTTAGTACTATTATAACTTTTAGCCTGCCTTTGTGCCCAGTTAATATATGAATTGACGATACCGCCAATTAGAGAGCAGTGAATTATCGATATAACCAGTGACACAAGAAACCGATACGAGCAGTCTGGAACACTTGTCGGTCCTGATATCTGCCTAGCCCAGCCAGTTAAGTCCAGAATATCAATAACAGCCTCTGCAATGTGAATCATTATTCTCAAACATACTAGGTGTATATACCAAAACAGACAGACCACAACGTACCATAAAATAGAAAATAACAGTTTTACAAGGCTCAGCTCAAAGGGGCTGTGAGTTTGGGAGGCAGTAATAAATAGACTTTTGACAACTCAAGAACAGTAAATCGTATAATAATAGTCTATAGGTCAAAACTAAGCTTATAATAAGAGGGACATGAATATGAATAGTTTAGTTACTTAACAATTATACAATAGGAAATATATATATCATATTGGTCCTTAAATAGTTTTTAAAGTTACCATTCATAATTCTCTTCGGGATATAACAAGTACATAATATTGGTATTAATTTAACTATTCTCTACAATCAATCATCATAGTATAAACATTATTTCTAAGCTTAGTATGTATCTTTATTTTCAAAAAAGGAAGAGGTTAAATCAATTTTTCTACATGGTCATGTTTTCTAAAATGCAGCGATAGTAAGTGTACACTTTTTCTTCTAAAAAAAATTCTCTTGTTCCAGTAGACTAGTGTAAAATGTCCCTTAACTTAAAGTAAATAAAGTAACGTCCCATACATAGATATATATACAGATAGATAGATAGATAGGCAAATATATAGGTAGATTGATAGATAGATAGATGTTGGAAATCAAATACACAAACATTCTCTTTTGATGATGAATCAATAACAATTATGTAATCAGTATGGTATATATTTATCCAAGCAATTGTAATATAGAACAGATTTTTTGTAAATATTACGCAATCAGTACAAAGTTTTTAAGTAAAATAAATAAAATAATAAAAATTGACATTCATTTTGTTATTTTGAAATTTGATTATTAAATGTCAATTTCTTTTTTTAATCATTAAACGTGTTTTCCCAAGATTTATGAAGTTGACTTGATTGTCTATTTTATTAATGATGTGAAACATAAAGAAGGAATAATTTAGGGATGAATTCATTCCTAAATTTGTACAATATTGAGTTTATACTGGATCCCTAAACGTAGAATGACCGATTAGATTACATTTTTTTGCTGCACGAATACGATGAACTTCGAGTCTTGATGTTGTAGATGAATTAAACTTTCTAAGAGTAATTGATTACTTATTCCTCGTGAAGAAGCATAAGAGGCACACCAGCATTCTATATTCAACCCTGTCCTGGGCAGTCATTTCCAGTTCTTTCTAGTTGTTATTCATTCTTTTCATATCTGTTCTTTGACCTTCATCTTTTCCGCTTCCCTTCCGGATTCCAAGTTAGCACTTGCCTCGTGATGCAGTCTGTTGATTTCCTCAATTTATGTCCTATCCACATCCAACATCTTTCCCTAAATTCATCTTCAGCTGGAAGCTGGTTTGTACTCTCCCACAGTAGGTTATTGCTAATGGTATCCGGCCAATAGATGTTGAGTATCCTGAGCAAACAACTGCTTATAAATACTTGTACTTCTTTAATGACGGTTTTAGTAGTTCTCCACATTTCAGCTCCATACAGTAGAACTGTCTTGACGTTCGTATTGTAGATTTTGGCTTTGATATTAGTTAGCGGTTGTTTTGAGTTCCATATGTTCTTCAATTGCAAGAATACTGTCATCACTTTGCCAGCCCTCGCCATTACATCTGCACCAGATCCTCCTTGTTCATCAATGATGCTTCCCAAGTACGTGAAAGATTCGACATTTTCCAGAGTTTCTCCATCAAGTGTGATTGGGTTGGTATTCTCTGTGCTGTATTTGAGTATCTGGCTTTCGCCATTATGTATGTTGGGGCCTACTGATGCAGAGGCTGTAGCTACACCAGTTGTCTTGACCTGCATTTGTCAGTGTGTATGGGATAGGAGGGCTAGTTCATCTGCGAAGTCCAATCCCGTCTAATTGATTCTGAGATGTCCATTGTATTCCGTGCTTCCCCTTAGATGTTGACGTCTTCATGATCCAGTCAATCAGCAGAAGAAAGAGGAAGGGGAGAGAGTAGACAGCCATGTCTGACTCCCGTCCTTACTGGAAATGCATCAGTCAGCTGTCCTCCATGCACCACTTTGTACCGTAATCCGTTGTATTGTAGTGAATAGAACACGACGGGGGACAATCAAATGTATTTACTCAGAATTTACAGACTATCTCAGTAAATTCTGAAAACCATACAATGGACAGTTAATTTGCAAATTAACAACCAATAGTCTCAATCTTCACTGTTTCTTCTCTAATTCCATTGTTTATGCATTTTCCTACCGATTGTGCTTCATTTCAGTTCTTTCCTCATCGATCTTCTGCGAAAATACATTCTATGTCTGACCAACACCATATACTACTTATATGGATATAAATAGACCACACCACAGTATGAGTTCCGGATAATATTGATAATCTTCTCATGAACTCTATTGTGTCGAAGATGTTTCCATAATTTCTCATGTCCACACTGTGAAACTGCTGCTCATTGTCAATAAAGTTAATGTATAGTGACGAGTTCTACTCAACTGATTGTTCCACGATGATCCGTAGTGTCGCAATTTGGTCTGTGCACGACCGATTTTTATGAAATCCAACCTGTTGATCACGAAATTGGCATCTACTGCGTCTTTCATCCGGTTCAGCAACACTCTGTTGTTGCTTATTGAAAATCAATATCCATTGTGATTTGTTGACAAGTATATAAGACTCGTTACTCGAAATGTTTTAACACTCTCTATACTAAAGAAAACCTTTGACATGAACATTGATGTTAACGTTAATAAAGTTTCAGACATCTTGAGGAGATGAATTTCCCACTCTCTCAAAAGAATATTCTTTATACCAACCATAAAATTCTTATTCTCCAGATGACCACCGTTTAGCAACAACTTAAGAGATAAACTTTAGCATATAATATTTTTTTATATGAATCCAACACTTTACTTACGCTTGTGAAACCAAGTATATTAGTCGTTCTATCCAACAGTATCCAAGATCCTTATCTGTTTTGATTGAAAATAGTCAATAGTACATTTATACAAAATTCGATAATTGGTCACGTTGTGAATAAAAGTCATTTCTAGTCTCTAAATAAGAGTAATGTCTTTTAATACTTCTGTTTTACCACATAAAAAACAAACAAATTATTCTTGGTAACTAACATATTATCACTTTGAAGTCAGTATATATTTTTAATGATACAGCTTTTATAAAGGATTTGCCGAAATAAAGGAAATCCTTTGGAAACTAACTTTACTTGTTGTTTTTTTAATACCTCAACGAATATATCCCATTTACTTTAAAACTTTTCAAGGTAAAAATTATTGATCAGAAGGGGTTTTGTGGAGATTTCAGTATTTTCATAGTTGAAATCATGAGTCAATTGAAGCTAGACCACCATGGAAAAACCTGAAAGCACTGGACGGCCGTTTCGTTCCATTATGGAACTCCTCAGCAGTGCGCATCCACGATCCCGCACTCGCGAGATTCGAACCCATGACCTACCAGTATCACGCCAGAGCCCTTGACCGATAGACCACTGAGCCGGCATCCAACGGTGTTTATCGATTTATGTCATCTCATTTAACTAGCAACCATAGCATAATAAGCATAATAAGGGGTTCCAATATAGGACGAAACGGCCGTCCAGTGATTCCAGGTTTTCGATGGTGGTCTAGCTTCAATTGACTAATGATTTCAATTATTTCTTAATGGTGATAATGGTCTAATCAGCTGATTTAATTCACAGTTGTCTCTTCCTTGTGTGTGTGTTGTGTTGATTTAATGTCGACACATTGAATAATATTATTCACTAGGCATAAAACTTGGTTGAGTAAGAATCATAAAACCTTCATTGATAAATTGTGAAAACCTTCTCAATGAACAATACATGATATAACGGAAAATAATATGTAAGGTAAACTACAAATTTCGATAGTGTAATTAGAAGACCCTCTTTGTGTATTCAAAAACAGTTTGTTCTTACCTTAAACCTACCCTGATAATATTAGCTTATTATCCAGAGTGATTAGGTTTCAAATTGTTTTCACATTATTATTATTATTATTATTATTATTATTATTATTATCCTTGTCTACTCTTACCCCTCATTTCCAGTCTAGTTGACTTTTTATTTTTATATATAAATGTTCTTAACAAGTATATTATGTGTGATCAGATTGTTCGAAATGTATTGCGCTAATATATCATCACATAGTGAGCAGAGATGGATAGTGGCTAGCAGTGGAATCCAGGACGCGCGTTTCGTCCTATTTGGGACTCGTCAGCTGGATGTACCTGCATCTCAGAGTTGATGTTCACTCTGGTTGATGTTCACTCCATCTCTGCTTACCATGCTTGTGAATTAAGGCTATATTGAGGCAATACGCACAGTATGCACATATGCCAATTAGAGACTGACCAGTTGCAGTCCTAACAAATCGACGGGAAGATTCAAACAAACAATACTGAATGAATTTAAACTTCACCCCATCGCACAAGCAAGTGGCTATCAGGACTCAGTGGCCGAGTGGATAACGCGATGGCGTTTGAAGCGAGGGTACTGGGTTCGAGTCCCAGAGTGAACATCAACTGTGAGATGCAGGTACATCCAGCTGACGAGTCCCAAATAGGACGAA
>NC_031498.1:4141884-4173788 GCF_000237925.1 Schistosoma mansoni
CCTCAACGAATATATCCCATTTACTTTAAAACTTTTCAAGGTAAAAATTATTGATCAGAAGGGGTTTTGTGGAGATTTCAGTATTTTCATAGTTGAAATCATGAGTCAATTGAAGCTAGACCACCATGGAAAACCTGGAAGCACTGGACAGCCGTTTCGTCCTAATGTGGGACTCAGCAGTGCGCATCCACGATCCCGCACTCGCGAGATTCGAACCCATGACCTATAAGTCTCGCGCCAGAGCACGTAACCGATAGACCGCTGCTGCGGAGCCCTCATAGTAGGACGAAACGGCCTTCCAGTGCTTCCAGGTTTTCCGTGGTGGTCTAGCTTCAAATGACTAACGATCTCAACTATTGAAATAATAATTATTGATTAGAGTAAAAGGACTCGCCATATTCCATTCACAGTGGAAAGTATGTTTAACTGTTATATTTTTTTAAAAACAAATGAGACATTTTAACTGAATTCATTTCATACAAGTTAAATTCAGCTTTTCGAAGATAATTATTTTGTTTTAGGGTTGGTTTTTTTAATCAGAAATGAGGATTTGTAGAGATTGTAGTAAACGTTTTTTAACAGTTGAATTCATTAATCAACCATTGAAAACCAGGAAGCATTGAACTGCCGTTTTGTCCTAATTTAAGCACTCCTCAGCAGTGTGCATCTATGATCACGCACGTGGGACTTGAATTCACGACCTTCTATCTCATGAGCGAACGCTTAATCTCTAGAACACTGAGCCGATATCCAACGGTGTTAATGTCTAACTTTAAAAAAAAAAAGAAATTTCAATAGTTAATTAAAATAACTATGTTCAAGCCACAGATTAGTTTATCATTCTTCTATTTCTTATATCATGAATTAACTAACTGTGTTTATTAGTTGAATAAAACACCATCATTATTGACTGAGTAGTGATGTCAAAAATATTTTACAATTTTTCCCACTGATAAGTTTGACTAAAGTAGAAAAGAAGGAGTTTGGGGAGATTTCAGTATTTTCATAGTTGAAATCATGAGTCAGATTTTGTGTATTGGTTGAAGTCAGACATTAACACCGTTGGATGCTGGCTCAGTGGTCTATCGGTTAAGTGCTTGGCGCGAGACTGGTAGGTCCTAGGTTCGAATCTCGTGAGGCGGGATCGTGGATGCGCACTGCTGAGGAGTCACATAGTAGGACGAAACGGCTGTCCAGTGCTTCTAGGTATTCCGTGGTGGGTTAGGTTCAGTTGACTCATGATTTCAACTATAAAGTAGAAAACACAACCTTAGCAGCATAATATGAATTCATCTATTTCACAGATCCAATTCAACTCCTTACAACCTAAAACCTAGAAATAGTTAAATGTTGTAAAAAATGTACAGTTGACACGCTTTTTGATGAAAATAAACTTCTTGTTTCAGATTGGGTTCAACATAGATAATGGGTCATAATAAAAAGGTTTGCCAACATTTTTGTTTATTTATTAGGTTGAATATATGAATATGTTAGAAGAAAGATTTGAGAAAACTATAGAAGAAGGACATTTCCTAGCAGTACTTTTTCATCCACCTTTTGTTTGACAGTGGACATGATGTCGACGCTACATATTTCGGGAAAATCGATGAGTAAAGTATGTCGAATTTAGCAAATGTTGGTGAAATAGTTGCCATGATAAGATTTAAATAAAGTTTTTGCATACACAACGACTCAGTTATCAATCTTCCTTTGCGATGATAACCTTGATCACAAGTATTTGTTGCGTAACCTTTTTCTGCATAATATAATCTTGATTTCTTACTTTTTACCTGATCTGTGCTCAAGTAATCGTTAAAAGTATTTCATGTAAATTGAAATACATATATAAAGCCTTTAAAAATCCTAAAGAATTCTTCAGGGCATTTTTATGCAAGTTGAAAGAAGGCCAGTCACACTTTATCTAGTCAGAGTTAACCAGAAACTTCACAGGGTTCTAGAATGATAATGGGTTATGTTTTATCTCTTGATTCGGTATTTACCTATTCCTCTATTTAAAAGGTGTACGCATATGTCCTGCATTTTTTCGCCTGCATGCGGCTCAAACGTAAGAAACGTTTAAGGACTAGAAAGAGGCTAAACAATAATGTTAAACGTCAGAGTACAGGGAACAATAATATATGACTTTGCCTTTTCACCAACCATAAATAGAACTGGTAAGTGAATAGAACTTACATTGCCGGAATCCTCAAACTGAACCACGAAGCAAGCACTAACCTGGAATCCTTATGTGAAACTGAATAGAGGAAAACCAAAGAACACATCACGTCTGGAATTGAAAGCAGATATGAAAAGGATGAATTCCAAATGGAAACAATTGGAAAGGCTTATATAGGATAGAATCGGCTGAAGAATGCTGGTGGGCGTCCAATGCTTCTTCACGATTGGGTAACATACGTAAGTAAAAAAATAAATAGAACTAAGGATCACTTTTTTCCCGTCATTTATTCTATTGTATTAACACCAAGAATTGATTTATAAAGTCGGCTAAAATTCTCGTTGTTTTATGTAAGTGGTAACGACATTATTATTATCTGGCTACTTAAATTGACTTGACGTCAGGTTTATACCTTAAATTAAATGGGTAATAAACCAACCACTCAACCATCAGATGCATATAATCATCCTAGCTTAACCGTTTCAAATTAAGACCATTTTACTGTTTATCTAAAGAAAACATGAATTAGTGGTTTGAATAAGTATAAATGCATTCACTATACACTTTGTATTGACTGTGTGCTTTCTAAGAGAATCAATTTATAAAGTACACATTATCAACAAACCTTAGTTAGATAATCATCAAAAGTTCAAAAACGATGGACAACTCTTTTGTCTTAGTAGTATGCACTTCCTCATCAGTGTATATCCATGATCGAATAGATGATAGAACCTAAAATCTTCAGTTTCATATGCAAGCGCTCAATCTTAAAACTACTGAAATTCAACTATCTCCACAGATCCGTTTTAGTTATGTGAATATTTTTGGAATATCTTTCACTTCTGCGATTTGGATTTGATTCGATAAAATAGTAATATTTGTCCTCTGAAAAACCTTCTCAAGTATTATAATGAAGAAAACTGATTGTAGTTAAGTTTGTCTATAAACTACTAGAAGTATGTTATTTTAGCCAATAAATATCTGTATCCTGAATGATGATTTTCAAGCTTGATAAAAACACACACACATTCATTAGTCAAGATTATAGTTATAATAAAGAAAAGAAAACATGAATTGTAAATGAATTTTTGATGTTCAATTTGACGATTCTTTAAAAGTACTAACGACCTTTGGCAAATTATTGATCAACAAGAAAACAACTTGAAGGGATAGTCAATTTTCACGAAATTGCTTATTATATTTGTGATGTGAGTTACTTATATTCACATAAGTAGTATATGGTGATGGTCACACATAGAATATATTTCACTAAAAGATCGATAAGGAAAGAAGTTATCGATAAGGATTCGTGCTAGAGTTACGAGTTAGATTCAGAACGTCAGGATTTTTAGTTATAGTTAGAGAGGTAGGATACATTTTATCCAGACGAACATCATTGACTACTAAATGAACCAAATCAACCACATTAAGACATAATCTAGGTTAGGAGCAGATCATTTATGCAATCTAACTTACACATCAAAATTGATATAACTCGACGAGAATAATGAATGGTAACTGTTGGATCTATATACGGACCAATACTGTTCATATATTTTTATTGGGTAATTATGAAGTAACTAAACTATGTACATTCGTGTTGCTCTTATTATAAGCTTTATTTTGATCTATAGACTATTATTAAATTATTTACCATTCTTGTTATGTCCGGTCTAGTAATTACAGTCTCCAACATCCACTTTTGGATAGATGTTGTATAAATGTTCCTTTCTATTTTATGGTGTGATGTGATCTTTTTGGTTTGTATATAAACTCAGTATGCTTGAAATACATGATTCATCTCGTGGAGGCTGACACTGGTGTTTTCTACTCAACAGGCAAGGAAAGTCAGAAAGAAGGATCGATAAGGACTCTAGACCGCTCGTACGGGTTTATGCGTCATTGGTCTGGTCGATAAGTAATTGTTCTCTAATCGGCGTTATCATTACATTATATATTGATAAGGCACAAGGCTACAAGTTATAACATATATCATGTTACCTTTGCGTTTAGAGAGTTTTTTTTTATATTATAAGCAGTTTTGAAACAAGATGTAATCACTATTTTCTTGGCTTTTAATGTGGAAAAAATAGTCCCTCTTTGAGATTTCAAATTTTTTCCCACTCAAAAGACGTTGCCCAACAGGTTCGTCGTTATATTGTATATATAAACACACAAGAGCTAATAGGCTGACTTAAACGATTGTTGAAATGCATATTGTAAACAACGTTATTTCAGTTTGATATTACAACAGTCACTGACTTTTTCATCATAAATATTTCTATATTTCCAAAACTCATCACTGAATATAATCAGTGATCTGTTGTTTCTTTTCACCTTAAAAATAGATATATATATATATCGGTCAATGTAGGAACGTATACACTTACATGAGAATTATGTCAGAATCACTAGGTAATAATGATTAAAAAAAAAGATAGAATGTAGCTAAAATCATCAGTACACTTTATCATTATGTATTCAAATGTGATCATGTTTACCTAGATACTTTATAAAAGTTATTTTTTGACTTTTTCAAAGTATTTTCTTCTCTCTTTTCTTGCATGAACTTTATGTAATTTAATTATTATTATTGTTCTTTATTTAGCATCATACTACTAATACTACTAATGCTATCGTCACCTCTTCATCTCTTTTTTTAATGTCATACTCTATCATTCAACGTTTGCTTAGTGAGTAATTATCATATGTAATAAAATATGGGATAAAAATAACCTACGTTATTGTTATTATTATTCAATTATGGATGCTATCTAATTTACTGTTGATTTGATTTTCTAAATGATTGATTGATGGATTGATGGATAAATTTTTCCTGATGTTTTTTTTCGTTATGCAGTCAAGGGAAAAATAATATTGATAAAAATTTCATTTTTGATTGTTATATATTTACATACCTCCAAAATGCCATGGTACGGCCGAGGGTGGGGAGAGTCCGCTCTCCCTTTCGAAATTCTCTCACATGGCCACGCGTATATAGCGTCAGCCAGCGACTTTTTACTCATTGCCTTCTCGAACCATGGGTGTTCGTTACGAAATTGAGAGGACGAAAAGCGAATGTCCGGCACTTTAACCGGGTTGGTGGTGGACACGGAAAGTCCACCTAGGGGAGTTAGAAAACCTTGATTCCAAACCAATGGTGCACATGAGCTCCAGTATCCTGAGGGAACAAATGGTGTATGAATCAATCGTTGGTCACTGGCTACCATGGGACTGCATCTCCTTACGATGCCCCAATGCCTTGTGGATTAGATCTTTAGGTCAAAGGCTCCGGGTGTTGGCCCCTAAGAAAACCACCTGTTTCGGTCTGGGCACCCGGGCAGTATCACAGCTCTCACACAAATCGAATAAGATTTGTGTTGCGCATATATATCTGGTGCTTCCTTGTACCAATATTTATGTGTTTAAATAAATAAAATACTTCTTCACATAAGTCTTGAAAATAAACATTTTATTAGGTAATTCGATGAAATAACATTGCAAAAATATGAACTAGTAGTAAGATTTGTAGTTTTCTTTATACTTGTAAGCATGTCTATTGTGCTATAGTGGTTATCATAGTATTGAATTAGTTTCTCGATATCAGTTTGTTTACAAAAAGTGTTCAATAAACATAGTAACCAGTCTGTAACAGCTCACATGAAATTGAGTTTGTTCATATTTAATATGGTTAAGTCCTTTTTGTTAACTTATTTAACGGATAAAGTCATTGTATAATAACAACCTATCTATACTATTGTACCTTTATTATTGTTGTGCTTGTATAAATACGTATGTTTGAGTATTGCTTTTTGTCTAGGCATCAATTCATTCTGATAGCCTTACTATTAGTTGCTAAATTGATTCGATTATTTGTTCATTTCCCTGTATATATATATATATATATATATATATATATATATATATATATATAAATTTTAATCCAGTTCACTGACTCGCTAACTCATTGATTCGATCACTCACTTGTTCATTTGACTCGCATGCTCGCTCGCTTGCTTTTCGGTAATACTCTTTCATGCTTGTTTAACGTGCCTGCAATTTTGGATATCTGTGCATGGTGCAATAATAAACATAATCGACATTTCATATTTGCCCCCTGATTTATACACCGCAGGAGCACTATCTAGTAATGGTTATCAGGACGAACAATATACGAAAATTAAGGATAATATCGAATACTGACCACCACAAGTCAGTATAAATGAATAGTCCAGTGATAACATTTTTGTTAATGGATTGGTAGTTTTGAATATTACAGTTACATATTACTTCTTTCAAGATTGAAAATATTTACGCTGATGAATATTAACAGTCACATAGTCTGCATACAGGGGTACTCATTAGCTCCTTTGAACGATCTAAAATAAAACAAAAGGATTTGCAACGGCATGCCACGTAGTCTATAGACTGTATGACAACTTGATCAATAGAATTTGACTTATACCACAGTCTAGACAACATGAAATTGTTTTCTAATCAATGATCAATCAGTGTCAACATTTGTGTCATAATATGACAAAGTATCTGACTATAACACCGTATGAAGTGCGTCTGAATACTATGACGTGTATCATTGTTCTTAAATATTAATAAGTGTTTTGATGTTGGTTTGTTCTCTGAGCTGGATGGTTTGGTCATGGAGCTTTCATCGTCCTTCTGAACGACATCATCAGCACAAACTTTGGGTAGAAGTGAAGTGTTTGAATTTCTCCACATGTGATTCACAGCTTGTCCTCTGCACCTCGATGTTGATTGGTTCTTATTGACCTTAAATCTGTCATTGTTTATTTCAAACACTTCACTTCTACCCAAAGTTTGTGCTGATGATGTCGTTCAGAAGGACGATGAAAGCTCCACGACCAAACCATCCAGCTCAGAGAACAAACCAACATCAAAATCACCCACCTGAGCTACAAATCTTCTCCACCATTAATAAGTGTAGAATAAAAGCCTAGAACTTGTTTTAAATTGCTCTTAACAACTTTACATTAGAGAAAGCTCTTGATAACTGTTTTGGTGTAATTTACTACTGATTTATTAGTTTGTACAAGTTCAAAAGTTAGCAAGAATGTTCAGTACTAATTATCTTAAAGGTTATCGATTTAAATGTAATGACTATTTGCTACAAGTAATTTACATGGTTACGAAACATATAGTAACAACTTATACGATCGTATCATCACAAACTTCAAAAATACGTAGACTTTCACAACTTCTCCACAAGTCATTGATAGTTTTTAATGTCAACCACAGATTTGATTAGTTGCTCATAATAATCATTCAATCTTTGTTTGTTTAACCTTCTGTTTGATTTTATATTTGTTTTAGATAGAAACTAACAATAACTTCGATCATGAGTATGTTGTGAACTTGAGGTTTTGTAACCACAGACTTCCACACTGAAATGACTGGAAGAAAAGTTCAAATTAGTTTGATTTACTTATGAATTCCGTTTTAATTCGATGTGCTGATTATTCAGTTTAGTATTTGGTCCTATTTTGCCATATGACATTTTATTCTGTATAACATACAATATTCTTATATACAATTAACATTACCTATACTCAGTATATATGTGATTTTGTCCTAATTATTAATCAAAATGGGTATACAATCAATATATAAATGAGTGTATTTTCGACTAGAGTCGTTGTCGTTGTATTTTGGAGTTAATAAATCTTCGCTTATACCAGCCATTGTGTTCTTACTTCCGCATCATAGGAATTTCAGTAATTCTTCGTTTTACAAGAATAATTGATAAGCGATTTCGACATAACAATCAGCAATGACCAGATATAACAAGTACCATTCAATCGAGAAGACATATCACACACCAATGGAAGTGTCATCTTCAGAAGATCTTTATCAAGAGATTTTATTTCGAAATATAATTCATGTTACATAATGATGTGTTACAGATTAATTAGTCAGTCAACTGATCAATAATTTTTTTATTCATTTTAAATTACTATATTTACTCTTATAAATATTTTCAAATGTTCTATTTCAAAGTTAACATGAATTATCTGTACTTGAGTCCAATTAAAATTTACTTTATTTGCATATTTTAACATGTTCTCTTCTGAATGATGGTTAACTTTTAAATTTATCTTTATTTCATACTTTCTTACTTACTCACGCCTGTTACTCTCAATGGAGCATAGGCCGTCGACCAGCATTCTCCAACTCACTCTGTCCTGGGCCTTCCTTTTTAGTTCTATCCAGTTTTCGTTCATTCTTCTCATGTCTCTTTCCACTTCTCGGTGTAATGTGTTCTTTCGTCTTCCTCTTCTCCCTCGGCCTTCAGGATTCTATGTTATCACATGCCTCGTGACGCAGTTTGATGTATGTCCTGTTCACTTCCAACGTCTTTTCCTAATTACCCCTTCAGTTGTAAGCCCATTTATTCTCTCCCACAGTAGGTTGTTGCTGATAGTGTCTTGCCGACGGATCCGAAGTATTTTGCGTAGACAACTGTTGATAAACACCTGTATCTTCTGAATGATTACTTTCATAGTTCTCCAGGTTTTCGCTCCATACAGTAGAACTGTCTTTTCTCTTTGTGTATGTTGAGACCTACTGCTGCTACACTAATTGTCTTCTCCTACATTTGTTGTTGTGTGTGTGATAGGAGAGCCAGACCATCTGCGAAGTCTAAATCGTCCAGCTGCATCCTAGCTGTCCATTGTTAATTTTATGCTGGTTAGCTACTAAGATTCTAAAGTTTAAATGATTTCGTCGTTTTATTATGTGTTCAAATGAAGCAATTTGTCATATAAATCATTTATTATCTTAGAGAAATATTATACAAAGATAATTTTCTATATCACTTCTACTTAAACAAAAAATATTTATGCACATATAAAGAAATACTGTAATGTGTGCTACTGATATCGACAGATATAAGTAGTATGTGAAATGCCTGGGGGCAGAAGTTTAAGAAGATCAAAGAAAAGAGAACGAAAACAAAGAATGATTGCTGTGGAAATGAAGGGACAGTGAAATCTGAGACGATTGACGGATATTTGCAAAAGGAACAATGAAGTCTGAGACGATTGTATGATATTTTGCAAATGAAGTATTCACTGTATGATTCTCAGATTTAACTAAGACATTCTGTAATGTTGTGTTTAAAAGCATATTATTGTCCCTATTTGTACTCTCATTCACTAAAATACTTCCTATCACTAACAAAGAGATTCTACATCACATTTCCCTGGCCTTTTCAGCGTTGAATTCCTTCTGGTTTATTGACTTGCTTGTGTATTTATACATACGAAAATGATTTTGATTGATTAATTATATCTGCCACAAAGTCTAGCTATATACATATAACTGAAAAAACAAATTAAGTAAATATTTACATAAGATATATATTGACTTGTTTTCAACAAAAACTCACTAAAGATCCTAGATGTATGTTTATTTTGAGTATAATAATCAAAACTAGATTACAAGTAAACAACTTATAAGTTATTATCAGAAGGGGTTTTGTGGAGATTTAGTATTTTCATAGTTGAAAGCGTGACTCAATTAAAGCTAAACCACCAGGGAAAACCTGGAAGCACTGGACGGCCGTTTCGTACTATCGTGGGACTTCTCAGCAGTGCTCACTAGCGACTGACTTCGAGAGGTAAATCCAGGAGTTCTAGTGAGAAGCAGTGACCAGTGGAGTTCAAACCACCTTTGTTGTGAGATAGGAACTCACTGAAGACATTAGTGAATGGTTGCTCAATTTGGTGGATCGGTTGAAGTTAGACATTAACACTGTTGGATGCCGGCCGGCTTAGTGGTCTAGTAGTCAAGCGCTCGTGAACGAGACTGATAGGTCATGGGTTCGAATCTCTCAAGGCGAGATCGTGAATGTGCATTGCTGATGAGTCCCACATTAGGACGAAGTGGCCGTCCAGTGTTTCCAGGTTTTCCATGGTGGTCTAGCTTCAATTGACTCATGCTTTCAACTTATAAGTTAATTGTTTGTTTTTTTGTCACGGACTAAGATAAATTTGAATATTATTGCAAACTACGAAATATTGGATGCTTTGAAACTTCTCAATAGTAATTACTTATAAAATACTTAGAGAAATTGAAGCCAAATTTATCAGATTATACATTGTACATTTATATTAATATTGTTGGTTTTGAAATTTGGTGGTCAACATTTTAGTGACCAAGAAATGTAATTAAACCCCATGAAAATTTTCAAAGACAAAAAATCTTTTCCTACTGTTGGGGACGTTAGATTCGCAGAACTCACATGTAGTTGACCTACAGCCTACATTTCCCGCTCGGAATTCATTGACTGTCATTGCTACGCTATTTCGTGGCTCTCTCATGAGCGTTTCTATCATTGTATGAATAAGCTTAATTTGTGTGCTTGGTGACCTTGTATTTTCTGGGTGCTTGTAGAATACATTCTCTAAGCCTTAAAAAGATTTCTTGATCTAGTTGGTGGGGCTGGAGACAACGGATTAGAATAGCCTATCGTGTCACTGTATTGTTAAACTTCGTTCCGTTTACCGAGTTAGGTGAACTTATAATAGAATCAAGCATATTACCTACATACAAAGTGAATTGAATGTAAGAAGTATTTGAATTTAACTATTAACAAACCAATATTATTGTGGAAAAATGAAAACTGTGAATTATAACATTATGTACCATTCCCAAACAGTATACCCTGATGTCCATACAAAAATTGTGAACTCCTGAACCATGATAACAAAGTTAACTATGATCTCTTAGACTTTAATAGCTCTCTATATGTTTCATATTCATGATTAAACCAACTTTTTGATTCATTTACAATCTACACAAAATCACTTTTTATTAGATAATCAAATAATTAATTGAAATCACCAGGAAATTTTGACCTATTCAATAATGACAATGTTAATGTAAATTGATAACTCATTCAATAGATCAGATTGTAAGTTGGTATTCATTCTCTATTCAGATAATCAAATAAATTAATTCGAGGGGATAAATTAGTTAGTTTCATAAATCATCTCAATTTTAATCAGAAGAACCTTTTTTAATGAAATTAATGAATGAATGTCATTGTGATTATGTTATAACGTGTGCGTAAGTGCGTGCCCTGTTTGATATATGAACGTGCTGATCCCCGCCAATCAGAGAGGAGCGAATTATCGATCAGAGCAATGATACACAAAAAAATGTATGAGCAGTCGTGAGTACTTATCGGTCGTGCTTCCTGCCTCGCCCAACCAGTTAAGTCCAGAACACCAATAACAGCCTCTATAATATCAATCATTATTCTCAAACATATTGGGTTTATATACCAAGCAAACTGACCACATCGTACCATAAAATAGAAAAGAACATTTATACAACATTTGACCAAATGTGGTTGTGAATAGGGGGAGCAGTAGTTAATGAACTGGGGATAACTCAAGAATGGTAAATTGTATAATAATAGTTCATGGATCAAAATAAAGCTTATGATAAGAGGAACACAAATACGAGTAGTTTAGTTACTTAACAATTATACAATAGATAAGAAGGGGTTTTGTGGATACTTCAATATTTTCATAGTTGAAATCATGAGTCAATCGAAGCTAGACCACCATCGAAAACCTGGAAGCACTGGATGGCTGTTTCGTCTATCGGTTAAGGGCTCTGGCTCGAGACCGGTAGGTCCTGGGTTCGAATCTCGCGGGCGCGGGATTGTGGATGCGCACTGTTGAGGAGTCCCATAATAGTACTAAACGGCCATCCAGTGCTTCCAGGTTTTCGATGGTGGTCTAGCTTCGATTGACTCATGATTTCAACTATTGAAATCTTTGTTTGTTTGTGGATTTTCTTTTCAGCAGACAATCATTTCCTGGTTGAAAATTTTTTTTGGAATTTAACTACTGAAAGGAAATGAACCATATGGCTCTAATCTTCACAGGGTAGTAAGTCAAGACATAGATAATATACATGTACCTGATAACAATATATTGTAGTAGATGTGTTGAAAACAAAAAAAACATATCAGACTGATTTCAATTAATCCCACGTTAGCATTTATAAGGTATCATTTTTATTCATAATATGAAGTAAATGCTTACAATATAGCTAAGTTTTGATCGAAAAACCGAACAAGTAACCTATTCATATATTGACCTTAAATTCCCCTTCAAGTTTATGATTCATTCTTGTTATATTTAGTTCATGTTAAACTGTTTTAACATTTGATTCTCTGTATCCAATCTATTTGGTCGGATATAATAGAATGATACTTTTGAAAATATATAATTATAAAAGATAATCTGTTAACTCACAGAATTATATGTTCCATGATTTGTTTTATGATATATATGTATATGGTAAAGTATAAAGTACCCATGATCTTAAAACAACCTTGATTGATCGCTATCTAGTTTTTTATCCAGACAAAAACAGTTCATTTGAATAGATGGCTTATGGAAAAGAAAACATTGATATTACAAATTTAAGACAGACTTTCAAGAACTATTGAGTCAAAAGAGGTTTTGTGGAGATTCTAGTAATATTTTAGTGAACAAGAAGACAAGTGAGGACTATTGAATGTTTTTGACACGAAAATTACAGTCTATCTCACTAAAATCTGATAACCATACAGTAAACAGTTATTTTGCAAACTATCAATCAATTGTCTCAATCTTGACCTTTCCTTCTGCAAATATCAGTCCATAGTCTCCGATTATTATTGTCCATGCATTTTCATACCAATTGCGTTTCGTTTCCGTTCTCTCCTTATCGATCTTCCACTGAAATACATTCTCTGCCTGACCATCTTCATATAGTACTTCATATATACTCAATATAGCCTTAATTCACAAGCATTATAAGCAAACATGGATAGTGGCTAACAGTGGAATCCAGGATGCGCGTTTCGTCCTATCTCATTCTCGTCAACTGAATGTAAATGCATCTCAGGGTTGATGTTCACTTTAGGACTCAAAACCAGAAAAGTTCACTCCAAAAGCAACTGCGTTATCTACTTAGCTACGGTGTCCTGATAGCTGACAAGTCTCAAATAAGACGAAAAGCGCGTCCTGGATTCTATTGCCAACCACTATTCATCTTTATCTTAAAATTCATTGTATACTATTATAATTAAACCAGTGGCATTTTAAAACTTCACGTGATACTTTCAATTAACAATTCAATATGTAAAAATGTACAGATGATATTTGTTTTAAAAAAATGTCTTTCAGAAAATTACAAATCGTTTTCATAAATAGACCAAAGAAGTATGGGGGAGCTGTTTAATCATCAATGATAACATTATTAACTCCGCCTGTAGCTCTTCTAGAGTTACTGCCGATCCCAAGCCCGGGTAAAGGAGGAGGGTTGGGCATGGGGTTAGCGACCCCATCCCGTAGGAAAGCTAACTCGCTAAAAAACGCTAACCAGAAAAAATAATTCAAACCATTTAAACTCTACCCTGAGAGTCGAAGGAATAATTATGACATCTCATGATGAAAGCCGAAATTCTTCGGAAGTCACGAGACCGATGCACCTTCTAACAACCAGAGCAACTCTTTATAGGTACATGGAACGTCCGGACAATGTGGGAGACAGGAAAGACCAGCCAAATAGCAATGGAAATGAGGAGATACAACTTGGCAGTACTCGGAATCAGCGAAACCCATTGGACAACAAAGGCTAGGTACAGGAGAGATGCTGCTGTACTCCGGTCACGAATGGGAAAACGCTCCACACACTCAGGGAGTTGCTCTAATGCTGTCCAGAGAAGCACGAAATGCACTTGTGGGATGGGAATCTCATGGACCCAGGATAATCAGAGCATCATTCAGGACAAAGAAACAAGGGATCACAACGAACGTTATCCAATGTTATGCACCCACCAATGATAGCAACGACGATGATAAACATCAGTTCTATGAAAGGCTTCAATCAATTATAGAGAAGTGCTCACGAAAGGACCTCACCATCCTGATGGGAGATCTAAATGCTAAAGTTGGAGTGGACAACACAGGATATGAAGATGTAATTGGACGACATGGATTAGGAGAGAGAAATGAAAATGGGGAGAGACTTGCAAACCTATGTGCATTCAACAAATTGGTTATAGGCGGCACAATATTCCCACACAAGCGCATACACAAAGCTACATGGATCTCACCGGACCAAACCACAGAGAACCAGATAAACCAGATAGACGGCCGTTTCGTCCTATTGTGGGACTCATCAGCACGAAACGGCCATCCAGTGCTTGCAGGTTTTCTACGGTGGTCTAGCTTCAATTTACTCACGCTTTAAACTATGAAAATACTCAATATCCACAAAACGTCTTCTGATACAGTATAGACGGAATGTAGTTTGCGATCGGATTCAGAAGGCTTGTATACTGCTGTTTAAAATTCATCAGCTTGATGTTAAAACGGGGATTCGAGATCTTCACCGTCAACTAAAAAGGAACATGAATTATTTATTTAATGACCGGTTCCAGATAGTCACTTACTTGTGGAAGGTGTATTAGTTTTGATTTATTTTTAGATTATTCGGGTTATTATTATTATTATTATTATTATATGTCACATGAGGCCATAGTGGCTGTACGTTTCCAGGCAATTCGTTTAAGATGTGCATATATCAACGAAGACGGCTGAAATTTGAGTCAAACATCGCGATAGGACGGATAATTTCAAATTGAATTGAAACCTACATAAACGTTTACAGAAATATAGTAATAAAGATAGCGACAAAAACGGGGTATTTCGAAAGTAATATTACTCATATTCCTAATTTCATACAAAATTTTAATGATTTTGTCAGGAAATAGCTATAACACAAATTGCTTACAGCTTAAATACTAACATTTATATCAGTTGAATTTTCTGGAGAGACACTTGATGAATGAAAATAACATAGTTATAGTGTGGGGTGGGCTACTTATATCCACATAAGTAGTATATGGTACTGGTCAGGCATAGAATGTATTTTGGTAGAAGATCGATAAGTAAAGAACAGAAATGAAGCGCAACCGGTATGAAAATGCATGGACAATAAAATCAGAGAAGATGGACTGATATTTACAGAAGGAACAGTCAAGATTGAGACAATTGATTAATGGTTTGTAAAATAACTGTTTACTGTATAGTTATCAGAATTTATTGAGATGGTCTGTAATTTGTGCTTAAATACATTCGATTATCCCCACTCGTGTTCTCGTTCACTACAATACTATACATTGTGTTGTGTATTACATATATTTACATAAGTAGTATATAACGCTAGTCAGGAATAGAATGTCTAATATCACAAGGTTAAGAAGATCGAGGAGGAAAGAACAGAAACAGAAATCAATTATTATGGAAATACAAGAACAATGAAGTCTGAGACTATTGATTGACGTTTGCAAAACGAACAGTTAAGTTTGAGACAATTGATTGACATTTTGTAACTGAAGTATTTACTACATGGTTCTCAGATTTTACTAAGATTTTGTGTTAAAAAAGAAACATTCGATTGTTCCTACATATACTCTTGGTCACAATCATAGAACAAACTGATTAGATTAACCATAACTCCTTATGTTTATTTTATCAATAAAAAAAGAAAACAAACAATTCACAACAATTAACAAGTTAATAAAGAACTTATCAGATATTTTGCATTTTACAATGATATACTGTGATAAATTACATTACTATATGTGTATATATAGAGAGAGAGGGAGTGAAAGAGAGCAATCCTTATAAATATAGGCATACATTGAAATAAGGCGTGGAAAAGCTTTAAAAAACAGGAATACATGTTGCATATACATATATATGTGTAAAATGGTGCAAAACGGGGGGGGGGTAAAACAAACACATTTACACTTTACTTTTTTTTCTTCAAAAGTTTATATATAAATTAAAACTCAACTAGTAATTGAAGGTATATTTTTAATAGTCAGTTATGAACTCTTATATTATTAATTATTATCGGGATCATCTCTATACATATTTATGATATATGGAATGTTTTCGTTATAATTGTTAAAAAACAAAAATAATAGTAACCCCTCAATTGATAACCTTCTTCAATTCATTAAAATTCATAGTATCTATGTAGATATTATAAAATAAAACAAAGCAGATTAATGCAAATGATCATTTATAAACATAATGAACTGATTGTGGTATGTTTGTTTGTTTATTTATTTATTGATTTTTTTTATAAATTTTTATTGTAGGGTTGTGGGGGGGGGTAAATTTACAATCAAAAGAGAGTACTTTCCTTTATTTATTCTTCTCTTTTTCTTTTCTTTTCTTTCTCTTTTTTCTTTTTTTTTCATTTCATTAACATTAATGAAACATTTTATTAATATCCATGGTAACATAATTAATTATCGTGATAATGAACGTAA
Source organism: Schistosoma mansoni (assembly GCF_000237925.1). Classification (NCBI taxonomy): domain Eukaryota; kingdom Metazoa; phylum Platyhelminthes; class Trematoda; order Strigeidida; family Schistosomatidae; genus Schistosoma; species Schistosoma mansoni. The sequence continues at coordinate 4,158,450 of NC_031498.1, forward strand.
ATTATAACGTCCAAATAAAATTTTTCTAAATGCATTACGAAAATCTGGTGAAAATATTGTATATATAATTGGATTTAATAATGAATTAGAATAACCTAACCATAATATCATACTTTGACCAAATTTTGTTATATTTAAATTATTTATAAATGGTGATATTAATGCAACAATAAAAAATGGTAACCAACATAATAAAAAACACCCAGTTATAATAGCTAATGTTAATATTGCTTTACGTTCACGTTTAGCTTCTAAACGTTCACGATTTACTTGTGTTTGTTGTATTGGAATTAAATTGGATGTTATAGTTATATCATCATCTTTTAATGTTAATGATGTAGTTAATGTTGTTGGGGTAAGTAATTGCATTTTTATATTATTATTATTTTGATTAGTTGTAGTTAATGTCATTGTATCTGGGTTAATATTAGATGGTAAGTTGGATGTAGATTGAGTTACTATATGTTTATTATTATTATAAACATTATTATTATTATTGTTACCATGTAAATTAAACATATGACATAATTTCTTGCGTAAATTCAATTGATTCTTTGATGGTTTCATTGAGATATCATTACCAGTTCTCATATTATTCTTACTACTATTATTAGTATAGTTAATTATGGTAGTAGTAGTGATAGTCGGGCTAATAGTATTCTGTTTATAATATGAATGTGATAGCTTAGAAGTTGGATCTATTGACTGTAAATACAGTTCATTATTATTACTCGAAGTTACGTAATCTGATGTGTAATTTTTATGTTTATCTATACAACAATATGATAAATGTTTCCGATGATTTATGATTGAATTTTTATCTTGTATTAAATTCAATTGATTGACTGGATACGATTTAGGATGATGATTTGAAGAAGTTGATGTACAAGAACAACATGGATAAAAACATTTCAGTCTATTTAAGTAGTGATTTTGAACTTTACTTGATTGTTTTAAACCATTCCGTTTATGATTTTTATTAGATTTATGAAGTCGTTTATGAGAATGATGATGATGATGAATACGATGATGTAGATTATGATTATGTTGATGTCTATGATGATGATGATGATGATTTTGTTGTCGATAAGATGAAAATTCTGAAAATGAAGAAGATGGTGTTGATGGTAATGGTGAAGAAGAAGATGTTGATGATGATGATGATGATGACCATATAATTGAATTTGTATGTTCTATAGATGATTCAATAGATTGAGAATTGGAATTAGTTATTTCAGTGAAAAATGTACTAGAATTATTTAAATGTATAAGAATTGATGGAGCTGAATATCTATATTTAGATAATAATGTTTGTTTAAATGGATCAAAGTTAATTATATAGTTAAGGTCATTGAAAGAATTAAATCTTTGAACTTGTTTATATACATTCAATGTATAATCAGTATTAATAGAATGTTGTTTATGACAATAATGTAATAGAATAGGTTTTGTATAATTAGGATTCTTATTCATATTATCATTAGACTGGTAATAATTGGATTTAGTTTCCATGTCATCTACATATGGTATAGTAGATACTTTAATATTATTAAATTGATTTATACAATTGTTGTTATGATTAATATTATGTTTATTATTCATCATTACTATGGTTGGTATCTCTGTAAGAGTAATTGTTTTTCTTCCAATCATTGTACAATCTGTATCGGCTACTTGGGATGATGATGGATTCTCTTGATTAGTATTATTATTACTATTATTATTATTACTATTTAAATAAGGATTATTTCTAGCAGGAACTAATTTAACAGAGTTTCTATTTTTGCTATCTCGACAACAATAACACCAACATGTGTTTAAATGATGTCTGAATGAATATTGACGGTGTTGTTGTTGTTGTTGTTTAGATTGTGGTTGCTTCCATTGACTCATACATAAATTACTTGTTCCTGATTGTTTAAATGCTGAACGTCTAATACGTGCTCTAGCCACTTGATAAATTCTTGCATATATGCCTATAATAAATATCATTGGCATATAGAATGCACCAATATTTGAAAATACTGTATAACCATGTTCTTGATTAATTCGACAACTTGGTGGTTCATTTAAATTTAAATCAGATGTATAACTACCATAATTATATGATCTTGTAGTATGAAATCTTGCTGGAATTGAAATTAATACAGATAAAAACCAAAATATTCCAATCATAATTCCTATTCGACGACCTGTTCTTCGACGAATATATTCTGCATTTGTTACAGCCCAATAACGATCTAATGCTATACCGACTAAATGAAGTATTGATGCTGTACAACAAAGTACATCGGAACATACCCAGAAATCACATAATGCCTCACCTAAAATCATTGGAAGTAAAATTTTTGATAAACATGAATTAAATAAGACTTTATTATATTATGAATTAAATATTGTAGAAGCTTTTAATATTTAATCGTTTCCCATTATAATAAAGTTATCATCTAAACATATTGAATGTGAGATAAATATTACCAACGGGATTGTTTAATGGTCCTACAATATCAACCTATTTACTCAAGTTAAACATGTAAATCATCTCTTGCCAACTAAGTAGTCTAAATCGTTTGTCAATTTCCAATGAAACTATAATTGAGTAAGGTTGAGGAGTGTCATAATTAGATAAAACAGCTAATCAAACCTTACTTATTCTCAATGATCGCCTAAGTAATTTCAGTCTATAATGTTCAACTTCAAATCTAACGATCACGGTAACATTTTATAATAATATTGTTTTCAGCAGATGAATAAAAACTAAACTAGAGATTTCTTATATTATCGTCAAACTAAAGTTCAATATTAGTTTTGATGCTGAATAATATATTTCTCTGATCTTTATAAATAGTTATTAAGTGACTATTGGTTTTAATGTTCCCTAAAATATTAACCAGGCATTTTAAATTTATTACTTGAATTCACGAATCGATCTAGGCTGATCCACCATTGAAAACCTGGAAGCATTGGATAGCAGTTTCGCCCTAGTGTGGGACCTCTCAGCAGTTCTCATTCACGATCCCTCACACAGGACTCAAACCCAAGACCTTCTGTCTCGCACACAAACGGCTAACCTCTAGACCACTGAACCGGCACTCGAAGGTGTTAATGTCTAAATTCAGTTGGTCCATAATATTGGGCAACACTTCATGCGTTATCTGAAGTGGATAAGCGTCTCCAGCCGACACTAATTGTACCCCGTTGGTCAAGGCTTACCATTAAGAACTCCAAGAAATCTGTCTTGAAAAGAGTCACTATACAAATTGAACAGTAGTAAAACTTAACTAAATAATAAATATTAATTATAAGAAGGGGTTTTGTGGATATTCTAGTACTTTTGAATAGTCGAATTCATGAGTCGAATAAAGCTAGATCACCATTGAAAACCTGGAAGCGTTGGATGGCCGTTTCATTCTAGTATGGGACCCTCAACAGTGAGCATCCACACTCCTGCCCCGTGAGAGTCAACCCGAAGGCCTATCAGTCTCGTGCATGAACGCTTAAGATCAAGACTACTGAGCTGGCATCTAACGGAGTGCTATACTAAGACAAAACGGCCATCTAGTGCTTCCAGGTTTATTCATGATAGTCTAGCTTCAATGGACTCATGAATTCAACTATAAAATTAACAAATATTTGAATAATATCAGAAGGGTTTTGTAGATATTATAGTGAGTTCAGTAGTTGAGATTATGAGTCAGTTGAAACTAGACCACCATAAAAAACCTAGAAGCACTGGACGGCAGTTTCCTCCTATTATGGGACTCCTCAGCGGGGCACGTCCACAATATCGCCTCGTGAGATTCAAACCCAGGACCTATCGGCCTCGCGCGCGAACGCTTAACCTCTAGACCTTTGAGCTGGGTGGCATCAAACGGTGTTAATGTCTAACTTCAACTTATTCACGTAATTGAGCGACACATCCACTATTGTCTTCAGTGATTTACTATCTCACAACAGACCCGATAGAACTCCACTGGTAACTGCTTCTAATGTCACGAGGCAGGATCATGAATGGGCACTGCTGAGGAGTCCCACAATAGGAAAAAACGGCAGTTCAGTGCTTCCAAGTTTTTTCACCATATTCTAACTCCAATTAACTCATGATCTCAACTATTGAAATTAATTCCTTGAGAAGATATTTGAAAACAAAAACAAACCAAAAAAATGGTTATTCTTATTTTTATCATTGAAATTTAACTAAACATTCCTATTTTTATGACAACTTAATCATAATTTATTAAATTCAAATTGTAAAATTTAATATTTTGAACTTTTCAAAAACAAACAAAAAATGAAGGAAAATCGAAAAATAAATTTTCCAAAATTATCTTAATTATTATTTTTTTTTTTGAAAATTATTTCAATAAATCAGTTTACTTTATTTTTCCGTTTTTTTTCCTTAGTTTTATGGTTAATAATATAATTTGATCATAATAGAAAATCCTTAATATGAACAAAAGTGTATAATACTACTATTGAAGATTTATATATATATATATAAATATTCATTGTTCAATTATTATATTATTGTCAAAATGTCTAAAATGAACTTTTTATGGTTAAAAACTAATCAATTTGAATATTATTTTATTATTTTAAAAAGATATTGTTTAGTTCATATAGAACAAGAGAAAAACAGTATTGAAGTAAACATTTCCTTGTAGAGATTGTTTGTGTTTTTTTGATCGAGATCATAAGTCGATTAATGTTAGACCACTTTTGAAAACCTGTAAGCACTAGATGGTTGTTTCGTTCTATTATGGAGGCCCTCATCAGTGCGTATTCATGATCCCGCTCCGGAGATTCAAAACCAACGTTATATCCCGTGGAGATTTATGAATGGTAACTCTAAGGACCATTTATGGACCAATATGATATGTATATTTCCTATTCTATAATTGTTAAGTAACCAAATTATTCATATTCGTGTTCCTCTTATTATAAGCTTTATTTTGACCTATGAACTATTATTATACGATTTACCATTCTTGAGTTATCCTCAGTTCATTAATTACTGTTCCCCCTATTCACAACCACATTTGGTCAAATGTTGTATAAATGTTCTTTTCTATTTTATGGTACGATGTGGTCAGTTTGCTTGGTATATAAACCCAATATGTTTGAGAATAATGATTGATATTATAGAGGCTGTTATTGGTGTTCTGGACTTAACTGGTTGGGCGAGGCAGGAAGCACGACCGATAAGTACTCACGACTGCTCACACATTTTTTTGTGTATCATTGCTCTGATCGATCATTCGCTCCTCTCTGATTGGCAGGGATCAGCACGTTCATACATCAAATAGGGTACGCACGCACTCACACGTTATAACACCCAAGACCTTCAGTGTTAATATCTAACGTGGATTTGTTGGAGTTGAACATTTATTGAAACACCGTTTGATGCCGGCACTGTGGTCTAGAGGTTAAGTGTTCGCGTGTGAGACTGAAGGTCTTGTGTCCGAATCCTGTGTGCGAAATCGTAGATTCCCACTGATAAGGAGTTTTGTAATAGGACGAAACGGTCATCCAATGCTTCCAGGGTTTCAATGATGGTCTAACGTATATTGATTCATGGTCTTAATCAAAACAAAGTTTTGTTGTCAATGTATGGCGTTATTGAAATTCATTTTATTTTATCTTGAAAGAAACAATATATTTAAAAATTGGTAAAATACTAGAAAGATAAAAACAGCTACAATGGCATACAGTACATGTTACTTGTCATGTAAGAAAAGGTTGAAGATGCTCTGGATGTTTTTTATTTTTCAGAGTTTTGTGTTGTTTTTCTACGATACTGCAATTTATAATTAACGGGTTTGTAACTGTATAGAATATATATATTTATACACCCTGAAATGATGATTGAAATATATCAGAAGGGGTATTTTGTGGAGATTTTAGTAATTTTATAGCTGAAATCATGAGTCAATTAAAGTTAAACCACCATAGAAAACCTGTAATCACCGGGCCGCCGTTTCGTTTTATAGTGGGACTCTTTAGCAGTGCGCATCGACAATCCCATCTCTCAAGATCAAACTCAGAACCTATCAATCTCGCGCGCGAATGTTTTACAGACAGTTAATATATTGTACATTTGGATTTTCTGTTATCCTGGAATATATAATCGAGATCTTAAGAAGTGGACCTATTTCGTATAATGTCACAATATAGTTAAAGCGAACTCCACATAGGTTTGTTTCTATTTCACTGAGTTGTGACAAACCAGATATATTATCTTGTTCATAACACATGTGTACCACAGTCTAATCTCGAAAGATTCATGTTCATATATATATATATATATATATATACCTTTTGTTGTTAGATAATTAACTTTTAATCTAATCTAGAGGATAAGACTGTAGTAAAATCTATTAAACCAAATTAAATTGTTTGTTTACATGTTGGATATTAAAAATTATGATCAAAATCTTCATCTGACGATCCTGATAATGATTTGCATAAATTAGTAGAATGTAAACAAGTAAATATTATACAATTTAGTGACGTTAGTTTATCTTTTATTCATTGTAAATTGATTGATTGTTAACAATGTATAGCATTTATTCCCAATTTATATAACATATCCTTGTATGAGCTTTATTCAATATTGTATAGCTTAATTCAAAGTTATTACTGCAAATGATCTGTCTCTTTTGACATACGTAGATCCTATATGGATCGCCTCGATATTAAGGAATAAAGTCGCACATGTTGACTTTTAAACACTATCCAAATCTGTTTATAATGCTTACAACTAGCTGTCTAAACTCAGTAACTCAGTGAATAACGTGATGGCATTTAAATTGAATGGTATTGGGTTCACGTCATGTAGTGGGCATCAACACTGGGATGCATGTACATCTATCTTACTATTAGCATTGAAGACAAAGCGTACATCCTGGGTTTCACTACTAACCATCACCCAACTCTGCTTATAATTATTTTTTTTTGTTATACAAACCAATCCAATTAGTGACACTAAGATCAAAATACATAAACACTAATATATGTAAAATATATAGCTTCTAGATAAAAGACGCGATTATGATATTGTTAGATGCTCACATACAATCATCCTTGAACTTTAATTTTTAGATGAATAATAAAATTCCATCATTTGAGTAAATCTTATATCTTTCCAGATATTCTGATCATTATTAAACTTAGAAACATCATCCATAATATCAACCATTCCAACAAAATCTTTAAGCCATGATTTATTTACTTCATAATTGAAATATCTATATAACTCGATCACTAAGATGTAATGTCACATTTTATTGTCTTTTAAACTATATAGAAATGAAATAGGTATACCCTCTCCATCTTTATCAAATATGTATATTTGAATTCCATTAATGTCAATTCGCATTAATCTTCACTTACGTAATCTAATGAGTTTCATCGCCATATAATAATAAATAAATCAAAGTTGTATATTGACATAACTTATATCTTTTCATTATTATTACAACAAGTAATTACATAATTTGTACTGAGTACGTCATAGTCATAATGAGACTGTAATTTACTGTACTGTAATTGTTCAGACGCTAATTCATCTATAATAATAATAATAATAATGATACTTATATCTGATCTAACAATTGAAAAATAGATACCTAATTATAGAATAGAAAAAAAGTACACCATTACTAATGAGGCTATACAATATACACTGAATGAGATACATGAAGGAAACCGAGAACAAAAATCAAAAAACAAATTGTTATTATGACATAGTTACTATTAGAATATAAATTGTTTAGGAACTACATATAGTATAGGTATAGAATTAGGATAATAACACTGGTATAATAAGAATTACATCTCCGTTATTTATTATATATACAGGATATAATAATGTATTGTTATTTACGGATTGATTTTAATAGAAAAACCGGTTTGTGTAAATTGTTCAATTATTAAGTTAGTTTTGATTGCATAAATTAATGTAGTTCCATCTATAGGAAGTATTGTAATAGACATTGAGGATAACAGGCTGTATATGAACATGGCACAGTATGTAGATAAGTAATAACTAACTTGTAAATAAGACCTAAACTATATATGTTCAATTGTACATTCATATTGTTGGTTTACACTAGCTAGGAGCCGTAAATTTATGTAGAAACAAATATTTAACACATACTGGCTTTCAACGATTCTAAGCCGATATTGCTTTGATAATGAAAAACGATGGCTTTTTGTTTTAAGAATTTATTTGAACACAAGCATTATCACAAAGAAGCACCAAATATATGTTCCACACAAATTATACCATTTGGGGGCTGTAATACTGACTGGACGCTCAAATATATGCAAGTGTTGGTTTAAGGGGGTCACATCCCGAGCCTTTGACTTAGAGTTCGAATCCATAAGGTAGTGGAGCAACGTCAGGAGATACCGTCACATGGTAGCCACTCACCAACAATATTTTCGTACGCCATTTGTTTCCTTAGGATCCTAGAGCCTATGTACACCATTGGTTTGGAATCAGGGTTTTCCAACTCCCCTAGGTGGATCCTCCGATCCACCAACTCGGTTAAAGAGCCAGACATTCAATTTTTGTCCCCTCAATTTAGTAAACTACACCGCCGTAAGAAGGCAATGAGTGAGACTTCTCTGTTAGTGGTTGTATGCACGTGGCCATGTGAGAGCGTTTCAAGAGGGAGATCTGGCTTACCCCCCCTCTCAGCTGTGCCAGAGCATTTTGGAGCTTTTGTTTTGAGAAACATTCTATCAAGGTTCTAATATTCCTATCTTGAATTCAGATTATTTCATTGATTTGATGTAGAAATAAACATCGAGTTGAAAACTTCAATGCCTTTTCTCTACTGAACATTGGTTATAAATGAAAACTTTATTTTATCCAAGACTCCGAAATTATAACGTCAAAAATCACACCGTTCCGACATTTTTAATTGTTCATTACATAGATAACAGTAATTCGCAATTAGTCATGATAATTACGTTTATTCATTTACAAAACTAAAATTGTTTTGAAACTAATTACCTTCTAGTTCTGAGAAGTACTTCAAATTACACCGAATGATAGTTCAACACATAATACTTTATACATTAGTTAATTAGTAATGAACGTCTAAGGTTACTCAGTGTTTTCAGGGAATAAATATTTCTCTAGACTTTAGATCATTACTACTTATTTGGTAATATTTTTAGAGCTAATATCAGTTCATTATAAATCATAACTTTCGACCATCTGAACTTAACAAAAAACAAAACTAGTTGGGTTCCACCATGTCTAGTGTGAGATAACTATCCACCTTAAGTAAAGGAAGGTACTCGCACAACATCATGAACTCACTGGAGTTAGACGTACATACCAATGACTGTAGTCTCAGAGGTCTAGAAGTTAAGTACTCGCACAGGAGATCAAAGGTACTAGGTTTAATTTGTAATCGTTGCATAGATAAGCTTTTCTGAAGTGTATTATACTCAGAAGATACAGCTATTCAATCCTTCCTAGTTATAGATAGTTGTGTATCCAGGACTAATTTATGATGAAACATGTGAAAGTTAACCATCTCTACAATACTCCCGTACTAAAAAATAATTGATCAATTTATATTTGAACAATGTCCATTACACTAAATTTTTTTCTAAAAAAAAATATACAATAATTATTTTTTATGGTTGAAAGCATGAGTCAATTGAAGCTAGATCACCAAGACAAAACCTAGAAGCACTGGACGGCCGTTTCGTTCTACTATGTGACTCCTCAACAGTGTGCATCCACAACCTCAGCTCGTGAGATTCGAGCTCAGGACCTTCCAAGTTTTCTTTGATGGTCTAGCTTCAATCGACTCATGCTTTCAACTATGCAAATACTAAATCTCCACAAAAACCCCCTTCTAATTATTTTTTTTTAATCAATTTGAAAATTATTTACGTAAACATTTTAAATTCATTTTCAAAAAAACAAAAAATTTTTTTTCTTTTTGTTTACCAAAAAAAAACAATTTCTATGATACCTAAATAACTAGAGGCAAAAAAAGGAAATATATAATAACAACTTTTTTCTTCTTTTTTTTCTTTTTAATCTTAAAATCAATGATTTAATTGTCTCATTTTATTGACAAATTTTTTTTTTAAATTTTAGATATTGACAAAACAAAAAGAACAAAATTTCTTGAAAAGAAACTGAGTTACCTCATCATAATTATGTTAAATTCATTTTTTGGACAATTTAGAAGTAAGGAATTCATATCACATTCATTATTTTCATAGTATTACTGAATTGAAAGAATATAATAGTAGTATTGTAGTATTCAAGAAAACGAATGAGGATAACTGACTGTATTTAGGCACAAAACTATAGAATATTTCAGTAAAATAAAAGAACCATATAGTCAAATAAGATCATGGGATAGACAAACAATTTCCTCCATTGTGAAACATCTGGTTGAAACTGGTCATAAGGTTGACATCAAATCAACGTTTGTAGTGTTGTACAATAGCCTTCAAGGACGTATACTAAAGTTTATTGAAGCCTTGGCTATACGGAAATTGAAACCCCCTTTTTTGTGTTCAAAAACAATTTGTTCTTACCTTTAACCTACCCTGGTAATGCTGATTTATTATCCAGAGTAGTCATCACATTGTTTTTGTGTACTTTATTTACTTTCTTACCTTAACCTGTCTAGTTGACCTTTTAATTTTCATATAAAAATGTCTTAACAAGTATATGTGTTATCAGATTGTTCGAAATGTATTGCGCAAATATATCACATAATTCTGATAAACGTCGTCTTCTCATTGCATTATCGAAACTTATCAAAGGGACTAATTGTTTTAAACCATATAGTAAATACTTAATTTGCAAACTATCAATCAATTGTCTCAATCTTGACCTTTCCTTCGGCAAATATTAGTCCATCGTCTCCGATTATTATTGTTCATGAGTTTTCATACCGATTGCGTTTCGTTCCCATTCTTTCGTTATTGATCTTCTACTGAAATGCATTCACTGACTGACCATCGCTATATTACTACTTATGTGGATATATGTAACCTACACCACAGTATTATATTATTTTTTGTTCAAAATTTGTAAACTTGTTATTTTGTTCTGTTACTTTCTTAATACTTCAATATTTCATACACAATACTCTGAAAACATATTTCTGTATACAAGCTGGAAATGAAGTTTATAACATACGTTTCATCTTGTTTGAAGCTCATTAAAGAGGTATACTCGCATTTCAATGTTAATGTATACAGTGAAATTCGAACCGCCGGTTCATCATATTAAAAAAACACCATCATAGTCTCCACTAGGTTATGAACTGATGATAATAGATATGATAGAAGAGTTTATGTACAGTCTGCATTGATTAGGTGATTGATTCGTATACATTTGTTCCGATTGTTATATCCCCTGGTGAATTATGAATGGTAACTCTGAGGACCATTTATGGACCAATGTAATATGTACATTTCCTATTGTATAATTGTTGTATCGTTAGCTTTATTTTGACCTTTGACCTATTATTATACGATTCTTGAGTTATCATCAGTCTATCGATTACTGTTCCCCTATTCACAGCCACATTCGGCCAATTATTGTACAAATGTTATTTTCTATTTTATGGTACGATGTGGTCTGTTTGGTTTGTATATAAACCCAGTTTGCATGTGAATAATGATTCATATTGCCGAGGCTGTTATTGGTGTTGTGGACTTAACTGTCTGGGCTAGGCAGATAGGAGGACTGACAAGTAATCAAGACAGCTCATACGATTTTATATAATTATTGTCTGGTCAATAAATTCACTCCTCTCTATTTGGGCGTTCATATATTAAAAGGGCACTCACGCGCAAGCAATCGTTATAACACCGATAATCTAAGTTATTGATATTAATATGTGCAAAGTAATTAGAATCATACAATTCGCAATTTTTACAATATCGTTTTCAATGAGGTCCTCGTCATGCTTTATGCCAATATACCGTTATATTCATATACATATACGACGTTATTAAACCAATCAAGGGTATCGTCACACTTGATCAATAAATGGTCATGTAATAGACAGAAGTAGGTCATTTTTTCCCATTATTAATTATGATAAACACGTTTTTATATATCGTTGAATTTCAGTAGTTTACTATTTAAGTAATATTGAAAATAATAAAAAAATTGTTTCGTCAATAAAATGATTTGGCATGCACCTTTACTATCAATTAATATATATGTTAGGGATTATTATACTTCATTGTACTGTGATGACAACAAGAACAACCATGCTTCCAAAAATCTCTCAATTAATAGATAGATAAACTTAAGATTGACTGAATGAAATTATTTGAAATTATCTTGTTTTGTAATACCATTTATTCACTAGGTGGCCCAGTTTAGTTGTTAAACAATCAAAATTATAAGGCTTAACTGCTAGTAAAGTTCAATTTTATAACGATTTCGATTCATGTAAACCATAGCTTTCATTCAAATAGAAAAATGTACATGTCTGGTAATGCTTCATTTGTTGATATGCAGGTATATTTGTAAACAAGAGATTATCAGTATGAGGTTTATGAAGTTAATTAAATTTTATTCAGGTCACCTGTCAGTAATAAAGAATGTACCAACATAAAATGATGTAAGATGGTCATGCAACATCTCAGACTGAATAAATTTAGAACTACATACCACTGGACCGCGGCCCACTGGTCTAAAGATTAAGTGTTCACTCAAGAGACTGAACGTTCTGGATTCAATAACTGTTTGATTTGTGATTGCACATTTCTGAGGAGTTTCACACTGATGTACGTTACGTATATTGACAGACATAAGTAGTAACATAAGTCGGAAGTGGAATGCCTGGCAGCAGAAAGTTAACAAGATCGAATTAAAGTGAACAGGGATGTAAATAGAGAGTGATTGTAATAACAAAAGGAATGAAGGGACAAGGAAGTTCATAAGAGGCAATTGGTGGAAGATGCACAAATTAAGTATTGAATATACGGTTTTTATATTCCATGATGACACTCTGTAATTTTGTATCAAACAATATATTGGTCTCCCTCACTTAAGTCTTTGTTCACTGCACCAGTGCTTCCAGGTTTTTAATAGTTGTCCAAATCAAATCAGTTTGTTATCTCAGATACGACCAGTAATTGCTGAATCGACTGGAGTAAGATCGACATATGGAATTGATTCTAACCAATAGTGTGATACAAATATTCACATCTTAAGACGGATTATAGATTCTTAATTATATTATATGGTAAATATGTGTTAACACATCAAGTTATTATTATCGTTAAATATAAGTCAGTTCAATTTATACAAATCTGATCGTTAATCTAACTGTAAATAAATCATCTGAAATGTGGTGAATTCACAAATCATATTGATTGAAGTTAGAAGTCAAATAAATTATTACCACCGGTCTTTGGTATTTTGCTTCACGCCTTTACTCTTGTGGTCAGATTATCACTTAAGCTTAGTCTGAGATTATTAGAATCGTTTAGGAGATCAAATCGGTAGTTCAATTAGCAGACTTACCAATTTCAAGAAGTAGGTCAAGGCTTGAAAGATTAGACAAAGTAAATTGGTGACCTCTGAAAAATTATATACTGGGAAATATGAGTGTTAAAATTCACTTTAAATGTATAAATTGTGAAGAAGACAGGGAGAAGAAGGGTATGAAGAACTCGGAAAATTTTCAGTTAAGTCTTATGAAGTCATGGAATGGACAGGTGTATTGAAAGCTTGTTTTAAATACAGAAACTGAGGCTGCTAACCCGAATCCTTATTTATCTGCTATATGAATATGACAAAATCAAACCAATTAAGAAAACTTAATGGCATACGATAAACCACTTAGGAAATTTCGTTTCTAATTACTAAGGGAACATTACCGACCAAGTAGGATAGTATAGAGTTGCGTATCGAATTTGTCTTTTGACAAACAATGAAAGGAAGTTCACCGCAACTTGTTTACTGATTTATATGGTCATAGTTGGATTGGTAAATACAAATAGATATGACAAAATCAAGTAACTTATGCTTTAATTAAAGAGCCTCCATGCTTATCTTGATTCCCATGATTGGTTTAATATTTCTTGTATGCCCACACAAATATTATCATGTATATAAGGTAAAGGCTGGTAAAGATAATATCATCCACTTATATTTTTTATTGTAATGTAGATTTATATTTAATGTTCAGAGATATTTCAGTAACTGAATTTATAATCTCAATAATCAGTGGATTATCATTACATTCAATGAGACATTAATGAATGCTAATCATAGCAACTAACAAATCTTACGTTGGAAATCGTGAAAATGACATCCTAAAATTATTGTTAAGTGACATTAAAACTTGTGGCCTTTGCTGATTTAATCGAGTGTTCAGTCATTCCAACTGTCAAATTTAACCATGGATGGCGAAAAATTATTACTTAGCCGAAATCGTAGGTTGCACAATATTGTGAATTGATTGAAGCTAGACATCAACACTGTTGGATGGCGGTTCAGTGGTCTAGAGATTAAACGTTCGCTCAAGGGTTCAGGGCTCAGTTTCCGGATGCGAAGTTATAGATGCATACTGCTGTGACGTTCCGTACTGCAAGAGTTACAGGCTTTTAATAGTGATCTACTTAAGATTAATTTGTGATTTATGAAATCTAACTTTATATACACTAAAGTCAAACACATATTACAATGACAAAATGATTGAACGGCAAAATAAATTGTTCACAATAATTATGAATTTGATGTTACAATATAAATTAGCCTCTGAAGTGGTAAACTTCCTACATCAATAATAAAAGGGGCAAAAAAGTTTATTTTTGTTTCTTATATCCTGTCAGTATTGTTTAAGCGTAGATCCATGAAGGATAATTTCAAAAATGTCGAACAACTATTGAAATAACTTATATAAAACAGAAAAAGGGGCTCGATTACTCAAGTCTTATTCGTCTGTCAAATTATTATTATTAGGACAAGTGATCATAGAAATACCCTACCCTTTTCCTAAAAGTTATAAATCATCACTGAATTAAAGATGGATAGTGGCTAGCAGCGGAATCCACGACGCGCGTCAAGTCCTATTTCGGACTCTCCAGCTGGATATACCTGCATCACAGTTGATGTTCACTCTGGGACTCGAACCCAGTAACTTTCGCTTCAAACGCCATCGCGTCATCCACTCGACCACTGAGTCCTGATAGCCACTTGCTTATGAAATGGAGTGAGGTTGAAATTTATTTTGTATTGTTTGTTTGGATCTTCAGTATGTGGTTTCTGGAGGTAATTAAATTTGTTTGTTTGAATCTTCCCATCGATGTGTTAGGACGACA